>NC_135228.1:12703919-12758919 GCF_052324685.1 Brachyhypopomus gauderio
GCGGGGCTCCAAGTCCCTGCATTAGTAGCTCCCTCAGCGGCCACACCCTTCCCCCGCTCGGCTCACGGGGCGGATAGACACCGCAACGAGCGGACGGGCTCGCCCGTCACGGGGACGACGTGTCTCGGGGCCCCGCCCTGCGCTCGGCACTCTCGTGATTGTTCTGCAAAGGGAAGAAAGACAATTGAGGAGATGCCAACGGTGACACATGACGGACACGGAGGACATGACGGACACGGAGGACATGACGGACAGTGTTCAGGGCTAAGGAACAATCCGGAACACCGTTCGTGTGCTTCGGTCACAGGACACGTCGGGGACGTGATGGAAGACACGCGCGTTGTCTGGTGGCTGCATCGGCTACACTTTGACCCCAGCTCGGTTCCTCATCTGAATGGATTAGTACTCTTTCAGACATCACGCTTCACAGCCTCGTTCATGTATAAAACCTAAATCCTCCATTCTGTTAACTCTGTTAACGGTACTTGGTGTTTATTTATCATATGTGCTACTGTAAAGACATAAAAACAGTTCATCTGATTTTAGGGTCTGTGGTTTTTTCCCCGTCTGTAACTCAGTTTAGTAGGCAGCCATAGAACGTGACCTTGTCTCCCTTCTCCCTAAATAACCCATTAGCGTTCAATGAAAAGGTCAATGGAGTCCCTCGCCGAGCTCCATCACTCTTAATGCGGTCAAAACGAGGGGATTTGCTTTTATTTTATTGTAGGATCTGACATAACAGTTGAAGGAACTCCACCTGGTTCCTGTTCATCTCTGACTCGTGCCCGTTAGCTTTGCGCTGTAGGGAGGTGTGTGTGTGTGTGAGGGGCCCCTCGCTTTCCTGTGAGCGTCCTGATGTGAGGGTCCCGCGGCAGGACCCTCACATCAGGCCCTGAGCAGATCTTTCAAGGATCCAGAGTGTTCTGGAGCGTCAGGGTCGGGGGGGTCGTCCCCAGCCGCACCGAGCTCGGTTCTGATTCTCGGCGCAGAGCTGTAGATATCCACAAACGGTGTGACGTCAGCTGATGTCTTTTAGTCTGCGTGTGCACGTGACACTAAATACACCGAGACTTAAACGTAGGTGATCTATGGGAACGCACACAGCCCGTAGTTCACACGGATACTTCCACGTACGTGGTTCACACGTGATCTCTCCATGTCCCGCCTCCGCCCTCAAGACTAAGCTCCACCTTTACTTCACGCTCGGCCTCGTCCCCCCCCCCCCCCCCCCCCCCCCCCCCCCCCCCCCCCGACCCCCCCCGGCCCCATTAACACCGCGGCCCGTTGGCCGATAACGATCAGCTCCCTCATTGGTGCCTCCCCCCTCTGACCGACCGACCGACCTTTGGCGGGGGGGGGGGGGGGGGTGAGGGGCGGGGTGGAGGAAGGGTGGAGATGGAAAGAGGGTGAGGTGACTGGGTGGAGGAGCGGAAAGGGAGAGAGAAGGGGGGGGGGGGTGTGGGCGGGAACGAGGGAGCGATGGGGGGAAAATGAATCAGCTGATACCTCCCAGTTTCCATGGCAACCGGAGGCCTTTCCCACCCACACCTTTTTTTTTTCCCTCCCTCTCTCTCTTTCTCTCCGTCTGTCTCTCCATTTCTCTCGTTCTCTGCTTTTCTTTCCCTCTCTCCCGTGTCCTGTCCCTCCCCGCCACATAGCCTCCGACGCGCGGGACGCCCAGCAGGGGGGGTCGGGCCGCTCGCCCTCGGTGGGTTTTATCCCCCGGCCTCGCTGCACTCACTCCGCCTCTGCCTGTTGGTTCCACGGGCCTGTGCGGTGTCACTGGAGCCAACGCCAGTGACTAGGTCTGCCGGGCCCACGACCCACTCGCCACACTTCACGTGGTCTGGGCAGGGTGTCGCTTTTCGTTGACCCAATAAGATTTGGTTGTATTGCTGAAGGTGCTTGTGAGCATTGAACTCTGGGCCCTCCTAAGGAAAAGGACTCTACTGGGAGGATGTTGGACGTGGAAGACGGACTCACACACACACACACACACACACACACACACACACACACACACACACACACACACACACACACACACACACACACACAGACTTGGCCTGTTCTCTATATTTGCATTTATGTGTGTGAGCTAGTGCTCTTTCTCTGTGTGTGTCTGTGCGTGTGTGTGTGTGCGTGGACATGTTTGGGCTGGGCTCAGATGGATGTGTGCCAGGCCCAGTCCTGCTCCTCGGCCGTGTAGACGGCCTGTCAGGGCAGCCATTGTTTCAGCCATTGGGCTGTGGGAGGCTGAGCGGATCTCCCCGTGCTCCAGGCCCACTGCTCGCCCCTCTCTCCCTGTTTCTTCTATCATCTCGTCCCTCTCTCCTCCATCTCGTCCCTCTCACCCCTTCCTCTCCTCCGTCCTCCTTCCTTCTCTGCTCCCTCCGCCACATCTTCCACTCGGTGCCACTTCAGCCATGTTTGTTTCTCTTTCTCTTTGGCTTCTGCTTTCTGTTCCATTTCTCGTCTGTTTTATTTCCTCATTCTTCTGTCTCTTCTGTTTCTCTTTTGCCCCCCCCCGTTCTCCATGTGTCCTCCCACTGACCCTTTGTCTCACCCCTCCTCTCTCTCTCTCTCTCTCTCTCTCTCTCTCTCTCTCTCGCAGAAAGAGGAGCCTGCTGATTGCTCGGAGCCTGCTGACCTCAAGCTGAAGGCCTCGCCCCCTCTCCTGTGCATCGCCGCCGCCCACCCGCCCGACGCCGATCAGACCGAGCCGGTAGACCTGTCGCTCAACAAGCCCCGCCCCTCTCTGCCCGTGGTCGCCGCCCCCGCCATGCCGGCCAACCCGCCCGCCCCCACCATCCCGGCCGTGCTGTCGCCGGGCTCCATCCTGGCATCCACGCAGGGCGTGGGCGGCCAGCAGATCCTCCACGTCATCCACACCATCCCCTCCGTCACCATGCCCAGCAAGGTGGGGCAGCTGCAGACCATCCCCGTGGTGGTGCAGTCTCTGCCCGTGGTCTACACGGCCATGCCCACCGACGGCATGGCCACCGCCGCCATCACCGTGCCCCTCATCGGCAGCGACGGACGCTCCGAAGGCTCAGGTGAGGAATCCCGACGGCACCGGCGCCCCGGCGTCGGAGCGGGCCCGAGGCCCTTAAGCCCGCGTGACTCAGTACTTCTGGTGCTAAAAGGGTTAGGATCTCCAGCCTGGACGTTTTGTTCGTGCACTTAACCTCATAAAGGGCTTGATGACTGGCCAGAAGGTTGATTCAGGTGTGGAGTGTGTATTAACGTGAAAGCATCGCAGCGGGCCCGTGCCTGTATGCGCACGCCTCGGTTCTGACGCCGTGTCACGGTGTGGACTCTGACTCAGACTGGGACGGTGTTTGTGAGTTCTGCTTGACTTACGGCGTGTCTTCTCCGCCCTGCTGCCCCGCCCCCTTTTGCCCTCGCGCCGGCCACGCCCTCCCCGCAGCGGCGATGAGCCCGTCCTTATCGCGTTATCGGTAAACATACACACGCTCGCGCACAAATATGCGAGAACACGCATGGGAATGACTAAAAGCTTTTAATGGCAGGTGGTTTAGTGACGCCCACAGAGCTGTGTCGGTTGGAGCTGACGTTGACCCATTTTACATTTTTTTTTTCCTTCCTTTGCCTTCTGCATTGTTTCCACGCAAGAACACTGATTGGGGTAAAATATATATATATATAATACATCACTGTGACTCGTATGACGTGTGTTAAGGTCTTAAACTTTGGCATTGAGAGCAGCTTCCTGAAATTAGGATTTACCAGCTGACTCGAAATGGACAGATGGAGGGTCTTAGTTCTCGTGACTTTTAAAACTATAGTTAGTACAATATGAAGGTTAAAAACTGATGTTTGAGAATGACTGACTAGGACAATACTTCTAAAGTAAAAAAAAAAGGCTTCATCAAAGACTTAAGCTAGGACGTCTGTTCTTACACCCCCCCCAAGGCTGGAATGGTTTGGTCCGCCTTAGGCCTTTTTCTTCTCATTGCCCTTTTGACTTCACAGCTTTCCACTCCACTCCATAAAGAGGCCAAGGAGGAAACAGATCCTAATGATGAAAAATAAGAGATCGCAGAGAAGAATGAAGGGAAATGAGAATGAACACGCGTGGCTTGAGCAAACTCTCAGAGATAGTCGTTTGAAAGAGAAGAGAACGTTCTACGTTTGTAATGTGTGTGTTGTAGTCTTCAGCCCTGAGGCAGGGAGGGGTCTCTTCTGGGTAATGGAGTTCAGATGCGTTCATTTGTCCTTTGCATATGACTCATTAGAGCTGAGTGAAATGTCATGGGCTAAACGTAAAGACTAGCATGGCGAATTATGATTTTTGGGTGGGGCTCCCCTTTAAAACGCCTTATAAAGAGGATTAGTTTCTCCTGCACCATACTGCATTCAGAATGAAACACACACACACACACACACACACACACACACACCCATTGAAATGGCTAATATTGAGATACAGAGGAGATGAGTTGCTTTGCCTTTGAATGGTCAGGGGTGGAGGCATGGGGGGGGGGCTAGTCAGGGGTCACCCCACTGAACAATGGACTGTACCCTCCCCCCCCTTTTCATTGGCGAAGAGATCAACTCTGAACGGTGCGCAACTTCTCCTGTTCTTGTCCGACCGCCGGGTTGTCACCCCGTAGAGAGACCAGCCCACATCCTGGCCGGCCCGCCGGGTTGAACCGGCACGCTGGAGGTTCTGCCGTGGCCCGTCTGTCCGTCCCGTGCACTGGAGGAGCCCCGTCCCGCGGCCACACCCGCCTTTAATGAGAACCTGGCGCCGTCTCCCCGAGCGCGTGACCGGGAGGGGTGGCGTCATGCCCTGAGAGAGAAGTTGTTTGGCTGGAGTAAGTGGAGAGGGGCGAGTTTGGTCTCTCTGGGTTCGGCTCGCGGGGTCTGGCGGAGTGCAGCCTCCCCACGCCCAGCTCTGAGTCGGGCCGGCTCACGTTAACCAGGGACTCGCACAGTCAGCAGGACGCCACGGACTCCATGGTGTTTAGCGCCATGTGGTGGGGTTAGTGGTGGTGAAATGGCTAAAGTCCTTGTCTTTTTTTCTGTTTGTGTGTGTGTGTACAGTGCGAATTAAGCCTGGCTCAACCTCTCCAGTAGAGTTCCAGAGTGACAGTGATGCAGAGAGTGGCACTGAGTCTGGGTCAGCCTCCTTCAGAACACAGAGTATGGACAACAGGTGAGTGTGTGTGTGTGGGGCATCTCTGCTTGTGTGTGTGTGTGTCTACAGTCCCATAGAAATGGCATTGCTGCATCACCACTGTGGACACTTACGTAACCCCCAGTATGCTGGAGCACAGACCTCTGCTCTGCTCTGGCTCTGAGTTGGGTGTGTGTAGTTTGTCTGTGTGTATGTATGTGTGTGTATGTGTGTGTGTTTGTGTGTGTGTATGTGTGTGTTGCTGGGCAGGGTTCTCTCCAAACTGGGTGTAAACAAGGTTACGTAACTGGGTTTGCCGTCACACCCCCTTTAAATGCTTTGTAACAGGGAGTAATGGGGGGGAAAGAGGGAGAAAGGAAGAAGGGAGCGTGTGGAGGACGAGAAGACAGGATGCAGGACTGAAAATCCTACTGCTGCCTGCGCGCTGAATTGTGTGTTTGTGCTGGTGGGTGTGTAGGTGGGTGGGTGTGTGGGTGAGAGAGAGAGAGAGAGAGAGAGAGAGAGAGAGAGAGAGAGAGAGAGAGAGAGAGAGAGAGAGAGAGAGAGAGAAGGGGAGAGGGAGAGACAGATGGAAAGAAACTAAGAGAAAGGCGAGTTGGGGAAAAGGGAGTGAACTAGTTGGCAGGCAGGGAGGGGAGCTGCAAGACTGAGAGAGAGAGAGAGAGACGGTCTGAAAAAAGGGGGAAGGGTAGGAACATGGAGTAGGAGAGAGGGAGAGAGATCAGCATTGGACTGGACGTGCTCCAGCTGAATGGAATCTAGGAATTCGTGTTCTTTAGCGCCCTCTTGTGGCAGGCTAGGACTGGTACACCAAGCGGTGCATTTGGATGGTCATAGCGACCCATTGTCCAGTAGCTACCCAGTAGCTACAAAGTTGGTAAACTTTGGCCATGTGCATCCTCAGCTTTCTTAGTTGTTTCGTGCAGTCAGTATGATGGATTTCTTCACAAAAAAAGGCTACCCGACTGAACTTTGGTATTCCAAGGGAATGCACCGTCTAATGCATATGTTCACCGTTTAGAACATGTATCAAAATAATAAAAATAACTATTAAAAAGCCACATGTGACATAACACATGGATAGGCCAAAGGGTTCATGAATGCAAATGTTTCCAAAGTAACAAAACCGTGACTTGGCTTTTGTTATGTCCTGTGCACACTTGTGCAATTTGCATTTCAAATCGAGATTCATGTGGTCATCTGCGCAGGCTGTCGTCCCTCATGTTTGGAGTTGCACCTCAGAAGTTACAAAGCTACAAGCCAGTTATCGAACAAGTCATCATGGCTGACAGAAGCCCACTTAGAGACTTATTATTATCATCAGGGCCCAGGGAAGTGAGGTGGAATCCCAGAGCCCAAATCCTGCAGGCCATGAGGAATTATGCTTTTGGGGCTATGTTTCACCCTGGATTGGTAGTGCGAGGCTACCCTTATTTCCAAACATTAGCATGTTTACTCATAAATGTCTCGACTGGGGCTTTAAGGCTTTTCTCTCTTCAATATCGACTGCTCAGTGTCTGACCTAATTATGGCTCATTTACACCTCATTATACTATCATGACACAGTAAATGTCAGATTTGGAATGCTTAGGGTACAGTAATGTTATGTGGGGTTCACAGGAGTGTTAATTTCGTTGACGAATAATTTTTGTCATAGTTTTCGTCAACGAACCTTTTTTTCATGACGAAAACAAGACGATAACTAAATAAAAACTATACGAAGGGATAAAAACGATGACGAAATTCATAGACATTTTCGTCAACAAATAAAAACGAGACGAAAATATTGGCCAGCGACGACATCCAATCAGACCTGATTTAGTTTAGGGAAAGGTAGGGATAAGTTAAGAAGAGATCCAACCGTAACTACTTTAGCGTACAAGGAGAGGCGGGACAAACCGGGTAACCGTCCAATCCGTACTAACGACTTCACATCGCACAGAACCCGGGAAGATCAAACCAGCCTGTGAACTGTGGTCACTCATGAAATTAAACTCGAAGTTAACTCGACAATGTCAGCAGGGAGAAAGATGAGCGGTAATATATGGACACATTACTCCTTTGATTTTGAGAAAAACTAGACGGTGTGTAAACCATGTGGGACGATGATGTCTGGAAAAATACGACAAATGAAACGACATCTGCGGGCTATGGCATTGCTGTTTTTACGGCACCCAGTTTTATATTGAATGTATAGAATGTAATGTATTGTTCATAAACTCCATATGTTTTCAGGTAGAGCGGGCCTACTGGTCATCAATGTTTTGTTATTGTTATGCTCACTAACTAGGTCAATAAGGTTGTTTGGAAATCTGTTTTCGTGTATATTGCACATACAATCAATAATATTCTGTAACTGGTTAATAAATGTTTTGTGCAATTGTATATAATGACTATTACACCATTTATATTTTAGTCAACTAAATTCTTGATAATTAGTCGACTAAAACTAAAAACAAGTCCAATGACTAAATTATGACTAAAACTAAATGACATTTTAGTCAAAAGACTAAAACTAAATCAAAAATTGCTGTCAAAATTAACACCGTTTCACAGTATCTGTGATCTTCTGGAGGTTTTTAGTGTGCTTGCAAGCACTTTAGCCTGTTGCTGATGGACCAAGTTGGAAGACCACACCAAAAGGTGTCTCGGTTCAGCAGGAGCTCAGGCTGATATTGGGGAGGTGTTGGTTGTGTTTAGGTTGGAATGTCTGTGCACAATTTGTAACCTGGAATCCTGAAAGCCCAAATTAACGCTGTCTCTCCTCCGCTTTTCTGTAGTTTAAGCACAGACGTTGACATCCAAGCCGACCCTGACTCGCCTGACATGAAGAGGAGGCGTGTGCACATGTGTGACTACGACGGCTGTAACAAAGTGTACACCAAGAGCTCCCATCTGAAGGCCCACCGTAGGATACACACAGGTTTGCCTCTTGTCTCTGAGAAAGTATTTAAGGGGAACCCTATTGCCAATGACCGAAAGGTGGTGAAAGCTGATTGAAAACTTTCACACTATTGGCAGTTGGTCTCATTTGGTTGACCTTTCTCTTTACAATGAACCCATGTCATCTATACAGAGTTGACCATTTCCCTTTGGGCCTCGTCTTCCACAGGTGAGAAGCCCTACCAGTGCACGTGGGAAGGCTGCACCTGGCGCTTTGCCCGCTCGGACGAGCTCACGCGGCACTTCCGCAAGCACACGGGCATCAAACCCTTCCGCTGCACCGACTGTGACCGCAGCTTCTCTCGCTCTGACCACCTGGCTCTCCATCGGCGGCGCCACGTCATGATGTGAGACCACCCCCCCTCCCCACAGCCCCACCCCACCCTCGCCCAATTACCCCGCCTCCCTGCCTGCTCCTCAGGAGGCCCTGCCTCCAGCCCCCACACCCCAACCCCCAAGAGGGACTGAACTACGAGGCTGTCCTGCCCTTCCTCAGATCCGGATATGAACGTATTTGTTCGAGGATGGTGCCGAGGACGGCTGAAGGCTTCGAGGTGGACCTCCCTTGTCAGTACATGCCTGCAGTTGTCTGCCGCCCAGTACGCCCATCTGTGTGTCACTCGTGCCCAGATAATGCCCTCTTGATGCTTGCTTCAAATGCAGTGTCTCAAGACAAGACTACAGGGAAGCCAAACCAGTGGAATGCACTGCTATTAACTGAGACTGAAGGGTAGAGGCTGCCCTGACTCTGATCACGGTGAACCTGCTATTCTTACAAAGCAGGGCCGGACGATAGGAAAGGGCCCAAGAAAAGAATGGAGACATTATATTCGTTTCTGAGTGGTTTGGTCATTTTAAGAAGACTGAATAAGTCTTCAAGTTGTCTTCTTTTCTTTTGATTTGTATGTTTTACCTGAAATTTTAGTTGTCCAACATTGGTATGCACGAGCTAGTTCAGTGTGTAGTGCCGTTTGTATGACTGTGTGCCTGTAACTTCACCTAGAACGCTTTTTCTTTCAAAGACAGTTCAAAATGTGTCCTGCCCCTGTTTGCTGTCATTTTATGAACAAAAGGTGTAAGGGGTTTGCTGTTCTGTATGTTCTGTTTATCAACCAACTACCCCAAACCGCCTGAGAGGTAGAGCTAACAAGACTGTGAATTTTTTTTATAGAATTCCGTTTCCTTCATAGTGTCAATCGCAACTGTATCCTGGCTAGCAAGCCATAATGTTCTGCTGTAGCAGTAGGCTACATAGACCAAACATCCTGGGCACTCACTTTGAAGTTGTCAGCATAAGTCGCATTTAAAGAAGGGCCTGTGACTTTGTGCTGATTGTATAGCGCGACTCTTAATTTTTTGTGCTCTAATTGGCTTTTTCTTTCGGTCCTTTGGTATATTACGTTCATTTTCATGTAGAGACATATCAAAGTCTCATCCCTTGCAAAATATGTATAGTAAGTCCTACTGTGGGGGTTAATTGAATTATATATATTTGGCTTAACAGTATAACAGTATTCTTTTTTTTTTTTATTGTTGCAAAAATCTTTTTTTTGTTTTGTTTCTGCCAAACTTGGCATTTAATAGAAATAATATTTGATGGATGTACTTTGTCTAACCTTCAAATTTGATGAGGCTGTGAAAAATGTTTAGTCACAAACGTGATACTCACAGGGAATGGGGAAGCTCAATAAGCCTGAGTATGTATATGTGTGCGTGTGTGTCTGTGTGTTTTTAAAAAAAGACATAATCAGATTTTTAAGAGTAAAAGTGTGTGGAAGGCACATATTGTTACTTCTAGCCCGTCAGAGCCTTAATTGAAGTAAAAGTGCAACTTAGTTTTGCACGTCTGGCTTCTGGAGTTCCTCAGGGTTCTAGGTTGGGACCCCTAGTTAAGTGAGGCACCCTTAAAACATATTTGCACCTAGATTAACAGTAACCATGTCTTAAATGATCAATTTTACCTTCAGCCCTGGCTTAATTTTATTATGCAAAACTACTCATACCGTACCCCTGGTTGCTGTCCAAACTGTTTGATGGGGGATCACGTTGAGCACAGTCCACACCGATCAGTTCAGAGAGACTGATTTGACCTTCTCTCTATCCCCTCATGCTAGCGCTCATAGCCATGGTCATTATTTCAACTGCTAGCAGTTTATGAAGAGTGTGTGTTCTGCCTTTTTGAGAAGCTATAAACAACGCTTGTTTGATTCCAGCCTTCAAGAGTTGACTGCATGTCTGCAAAAAGTGGCACGATCTTTGGTCAGGAGAGCGATGCAATCTTCAGACTTTCTATAATTTTCTTGCTTCAACTCTAAAATGTTACTAAGCACATCTTTGTAGAAAAGTATATGCATTTGATTGCAATTCTTTCTTTTTTAAACTGTTCATAGGCATACAGACAATTATGAATAAAAATAAATGTACATACTGTATATAATCAAAGTTCTGAATAAACGTAACGGGTGGATTTCTATTTTTAACACTGACTAGACAATGTGAAATATTTCTTTTCCCCTTAGTTGGTTCTATGATGTGCTCCTTTTTCAAATTAATTTTTAAATCTTCTAAGTTCCTGTTGTGTTGTACTCCTGTGTTGCATGGAGAGTCAGATTTTTCTTTGTGGAATTGGTGAGCATGTCTGTGTGTTGGTTCCCTGATAAACCTGTGCTGTGAGCACTGATAATCCAGTTATCAATACAGTTATATGAGCAACTAAAGCCACTCATTCGACCTACATGGCTAATAACCTGACTTCATACATTTAAATTATCTAAATGCACACTGTGATAAGTGAATTATTGATCCTTCACCCTCAATTCATAAACAAAATAATGTGTATTTTGTGACTTCTGTGCCATGCAAATGCCCTCATTGACCTCCAGTACGAGGGCAAAGAAATTTTTTATTCTAAATTGACAATTCATGCCACAAGATTCAATTCATTTAGATTTAGCAGGTAGAAGTTGTCCCACGACTGAATTTGACATCTTATAAAGCATGTTTACTCATTTTCTCATTTGACTGATTTCTCCTTTGACTTTGAAATTAAAAACCTAATGTCAAGCTAGAATATATATATATATATATATATATATATATATATATAATGTGGGGGGGGTGGGTTGTGTGAGTGTATGTGTGAAAGTGCTTATAAATCCAAATCATCTTTTAAAAAAGTAAAAATCATAGGTATTTTATATTGAATGCAGTAACTTATGGGCCAGTACTATATTACTCAGTGCAATGCAGTTATCATTATAATAAAACAAGTAATTAAATGTTTCTTTTGTATTTGTACAGAACAAATGTGTAAAGATCAGTGAGGCAAACAAAAACTTTTTGATACTGTGAGAAATGGTGTTAAAAGTCAGTTTCCCCCTGTACAGTTGTGATTACCCAACTCCTTTTATAGAATAAAATGTTTTTGGTGCAAGCTGATGTCCTTTCATTTGTATCATGTTGGTTTCTACCATTATGGTTTAATTCCTAAGGGCTCTAGTTGCTAACACTTTTCAGATTTATTCGTGTTGTCTTTTAAAATGTAATGATAGGTCATATAATATTATATCAGGCTAAAGAATATAGAACGCTAATAGGAGCTTCAATCTTAAGTTTATTAGGTTTACTTTTAAAGTGTTCCCCCTCCGTTTTAGTCAATGCACACTAACGACCACAAGAGGGAGTGTTATGTTAATTTGGTTCAAGGGACCATTTTGGTAAAATCAGAATTAAACTGCACTATTGGTCTAGTTTCAGTTACCTTCATGCATTCTGCACTGTGTTGACTTATTTACATTGTATTGAATGCTGTTGATGAAGTACTGACCTCTGACCCCTGCAGTGTTCTTGCTTTTTTCAATTATGCATATTTTGACTAATTTGTTGCCATTATGTCAGACGTTCTTGGTATTTCTTTGTATCTAATTCTACATATCGATACAATCAATGTTCTATGTACCAGAACCGTTTAATAATAATAATAATAATAATAATAATAATATACTACTACTATTAATAATAATAATAATCATAATAATAATCATAATAATAATAAGGATAGAATAGAATTGTGGCTCTCAGTTTGTATGCAAATGGAACTTTGCCACTGTTTTTCCTAAAGGTTTATTGCCCCAAGGGAGCAACAAATAAAATAAATAAAAACAAACATAAAAACATAAGAACAAAGATATTTTAAAATTACCAGGAAACTGGGCAGTGGGACACTGTGTTTAAAACACCTGCTCCCATCGGAGGAGAACACATGATGATGTGGTGATATTAAAAAGTTTAGGAGTTTATTTTAATCAGCTGAGCACCTTGCAATTTTGATAAACTTGAGTTATTCAGCAAATGCGTGACAAACCAGATATATATGCATGCTGAAATTAAATATAAACTGAATTACAACCTCATGCATTTCCAGTAACCCTGCTGTTACAAGGCTTACGAGGTTCAAAGTGCTTTTGTATGTATGCTTTTAAAATGCAGAGGCATTTTTTGCTTCTCGAAACAAAGTCTTTCTCTGTGCAGTCAAGTTCATGTAATGTTGCGTCATGTGTAAAAACAAGGCAAGTTATAACTGGATCCTCACTGTACTAATCACTTAAGTCGCCACAGGAATGAGCAGTACAGAGTTCATCACCCAACTTTCGGGAGATAGCACAAAACGTTTTGATCTATGCTTAGATTATTAATACCAGGGCTAAGACACATTTTTAATGGCCACACTTGTTCACTCATTGGCAATAAAAGCATAACTTGGTGCCCCACCAAACGTGGTCTTTGAGAATAAGTCACTTGAAGAATGATATAATCACTCAGCCTACTCTACTGTCTAGGCTAGAACATGTTTCTTGCTCACACATTCAGCAGTGGTGTAGCTACAAGTAAAGAAGCCGTTTAACTATGTTTGGCAATAATGCTGTCATTGTTAGGTGAGACATTTTCACTCACTGACTGATTGGCCGAGCTCCATTGTTGAAACACGTTAAGTAATATGCTTGCTTTTGCTACCCCCCACCCCCACTCAAATTACCCCCCCTGAGCTATTTTTTAGGATCGTTGGGATGACAGGTGTGTGTCCTTGCCTAAAATATTATTTTAGTAAGTTAAACGAAGGGATGCAAGGATGTACTGTGGCACAAAGGCCTTGTTAGCTATATTGCTACTGGCTGTAATAATCTTAACCTTTTCAATTATTTACACAAATGCGTGTTGTTGAATTAGCTAGCTAAGAATAGCTAATACAGACACTGTAGCTAAGTTTTTAGAATGGATGCAAAGATATTCAGGGGAATGGATTCATTTGTAATACTGGTCATATTTATCTGGTCATAAGTACATTTGACTTACCTTGCTAGCTAGACATCTAATTATATATCATATGGAAAATGGATCCATATCTGGTCCAACAATGAAGTGGCATTAGACCAGAGGTCAGATTTCTTTTCCAATACAGCCTGAATGTGGGCCAGATTTGTCATGCACATTTCAGATCTGGATCAGTGGGGAATATCAATTTCCATTAATGTAGTTACCTATTTAAATTCATATTTCTTCATTAAAATATGAAGTATTTTAGCATCAACATCGAAAAATATGAAAACAATACTTTACCAACTAGGAGATAACATTTATATAACAATCTTTTATTTAACAAACTTTTATTTAACTTTACTTAAATGTAATAATAATATAATAATTCATAAATAGCCTTAAGCAAGATTGTATTTGCAGCTAGTTATATAGAGCTTCCACCGAGACCTGTATTACTTGACACAGTGCATCATTTCTTATATAAGCAACCTAATGAGAAGACAGAAAGAAGTAATGTTTCAGAACTGAAGAGCCTAAGATAAAATGTAGTGTAACTATGTCATCTTCTCTTTCCAGTCCTAGCTGGACATAGTCCCTGGTAACTACAGCTGTAACAGTGAGCCATTAGATAGTTAGTGAGCTATTAGATATTAGATATTATCTAGATATACACCTGAATATATATATTCCATCATGATAAAAACAATCCATCTTATTTATTGTGTCTATCATATGTTTTACTTAATTGTAATTAAACAAGTAATTGTAATTTTAAGTTATTTTGGATCTTTGTATTGGTGTAATTGGTATTGTCAGCTACGGAGGCCCCCTTCCGGCCGCCGCCGTCAGCAGCAGCAGTATTCTATGTTGTCCTGTTGTTGTTTGTGTCATGTTCGTCCCTCAGGTAGGCGTGGCCCATTAGGGAGTTGCCCACCTGAGGGTCGTTTGTCTGTCTATATATGTCTTGTCTTTGTACCAGTTGACTGCTGGTTATAGTATTCTTTATTTGGATTATGTCCTGGGTTTTGCATTGGTGCGCTGTATTCATCATATCTTCTGTTTGCCTTCTTTTTTTGCACCCCCTCGCCAGTCACAGGTTTGTGTTTTCAGGCCATAATTATATCTTAGGACTTTTCCAATAGACATGTAATAAATTGTGAATTTTACTGTAAAAAATCAAGAAGTTAAACAAGAAGTGCTTTTGAGAATTCCAGAGAAACTGACCACACTGATCCACACAACACTCTCTCCTATACAGACAGTGATGGAGACCATATGTAGGTTACAGTGGGTTTGGGCAACTCCTGCAGTTCCCAAGTTTACCAGCAGGGAGAAGAGGACCCAGGTCAATACTGTAGGTATACGTCACTATTCTCTATGCAAGAAGAGGCAAAAAAAACTGCTTAGAAATTTAATCCAAATACACGCATCTCTGCAGTATAGCCCAGGCTAGATGTGAAGTGGGCGGTATCATATGACATTACATTTCATCTGAAGATATTTAATTAACTGAATGAAATGGTAACCCAGATTGGTCCAGGGCTCTCAGTCCAAACACCCTCCTCAGCTGCTTCCACAGGTGGGAGGAGGTCTAGTCTGGAGGAGCTGTCTCACTTGTGTGGCATGATTCTGTCATGGCGATTTACCGCAGTTACCTGGGTATTGTTTGCCTAAAAAGCTAGACTGCATAACCTGAAAAATACAAAGATATCAACCCGCATTATCCAACATAAAATGCATAATGTATTTTTGCCAACCACTTTTTCCATACTTGGCTACAAAAACAATTCTTCATCCAGGTCTTATTTTCTCCAAACAAATATTAAACTTGGATACTGCTATAGAAAGAGGAGAAGGGTCATTTATATACAGTATCATCAGCATTACAGTCAAATGACATGACATGATGACTGATAACATCTCCAAGAGGAAGCATATAGTAAAAAGAATGGTGCTAAAAACCGATCCTTGTGGAACTCCAGAGGACACAGAGCATGGTTGAAACCTAAATCTAGTGATCTCAGTCCTATCAGATAGATAAGATTGAAACCAGCTCAAAGCAGTTATAGAAACCCCAGTAGTTTTCTGTAGGTACTTGAGAAGAGTGTTATGATCCACTGTATCAAGTGCAGAGTTCAGGTCTGGCAGGATCAATAGGAAAGCATATCCAAAATCAGCTACCATCAAAAGGTCATTTATCACCTTCAGGAGTGTGGTTTCAGTACCGTAAAATGCTCCAGAGATCTTTTGGTGCTATTTTTTATGGCTAGTAAGCCTAGATTGTCTAAAACATTTCTCTAGAAAACGCCAAATGGTTAATTCAGGTGCAGTCCATTGAGCTGAGTGGGGAAAAGTCACTTCTCTTGTCATAAATGGGGCATAATGAGCAAACAAAGTCCAAAGTTGTATTATGGAAGTCCACTGATTCAGCTGCTGATGTGAAATTATGAAAGGAGATATTTACAAGCTCTTTTTTTCACATTAGCTGGGTAAATACCTGCGCAATACCTTATGATCAGACATCCTGAGATCATAAACATGCAGTGTTAAACAGAGTCTGTGGATTTTGTTATTTTTTTTTTTTACACATTTTATCATATTATAACATTAAAACAGCTGGTTATGGCCTTAGATTGTGCCTATTGAGACATGTTCTTGAAAATCAGATGCTTTTTTGTAGCATCTACTGGATCTCAGTTTCTGCTCCTGCTTCTGGTTTGGCTTCTGCTTCTGTTGCTCTGGTTCCTGTGTTGTGTTCTTCTCCTGGTCCCGTCTCTCTTCCTATTCCTGGATGGTTCTGGGTTTTTTTCCACTCATGTCCCTGCTCTCAATGAAGTCTTTCAGACATGTTGGCAGGTCTTTTAAGTGCATGGGGTATGGTAATCAGAGTTTTATGGTAATGTTGTGTTGGTAATATGCAAAGAAACTGATTGATATGAGATTGGAACCTATGAAGAACTGGTTAGGGTTAGGGTTAGGTTTAGGGTTCTACCATCAACATACATAGATGTTTATCTTAACAAATGGCTAGCTGACTCATATACTGTAGCTACCAGCTGGTCTCGCCAATTGGTCACCATCACAAACAGTAAAATATCTTACCTTGGGACTTATTTTTATTTTGTAGAACATAACATGTAAACAAGCCCTTCTTTTTGTTGTTGTTGCATACTGACCAATCCCGCATGAGTGTTCTGAGTCTTTTGAAAACATATAGTAAGCACTAGTAACCCATAACATCTGCAATACAACTTAGCCAAAGGTGACAATGGCAGGCAAAACCTCAAAGAAGCAAGACTCAAAGCAGGTGGGCACTGGGGGTGGTGGGAGGAGTCATGGCAGCTGAGACAGGTTAAGACTCAGTAACAGTATGAAATCAGGAGTAGGATTACCCGAGCAGAAAGAGAGAAACGATTATTAGGTATTTCTAAGTAGAGAGTCAAACGTAATGGATTTATAGTGTGTAAGCATGGCAGATCTAGTGATATCAGCACAGTCAAAAGGGCGAAGCATGATAACATGGGCAGCATGCCACTGCTCTCAGTCAACAAACAATATTAGTTGGTTTGTTGTATAACACCTACTCCTTCTAAAGACTGAAAACGAATCCTTTGGGACCTGCACAGTATCACTTCTCAGTGAAGTCCTTCATCACTCAGTGACTCACAGAAATGTCCGTAACGAGTGATCGAGTGAATCGACTCTCAATCGACTCTCAATCGACTCTCAATCGATTCTGTCAAGTGAATGATGGGGGCTGATTGTAACAAAGAGCCAATTTTCATTCTTTTTTTTTTTAGACAAATGAGGTTCTGTAACTCTTTGTCTTGAACTGTGTCCAATACCTTATGTTAAACTTTGTACCCATATCTGATTTTAGATTTAGCTCCTAGTCTTGCGGTAATAGTGAAACTCTCACAAAGTCTTTACCTCTGACCTATTGCAATAGTCATGTTGTAAATGGCATTAAGGCACACAAATAGTTAATACAGACATCCGAAAGGAATCAACCGCTCTATATCAAATATCTGTAAATTGAGCACTTCATGATCTAATTACACAGAGATCTTTGTCACGAAAGCATTTATAACGAAAGAGAAAAACAATGAGATTTTCCAAGACTCTGAGGATAGTGGTGACAGTCCACCGTGTCTCATGCTGTTTGAGGATGAACACCCCCAGGCTGCCGCTTCAGGGATGGAATACTACACATTCACAAACTGCACCGAGCTTTTTTAGATTCTAATCTACAGATTTAACATATAAATAAAAGGGTGATTTCGTTTCATCTGTAAGGAAAGAGCCATGAAGTGATGGATATATAATGTTATATAACTGCTACAGTTGGAAAGTTTGAACAAAACACATTACAAGTTACAGGACACAAATCGACTGATGCAACTCACTGAAAAACTGCTCATTTCTACATTTAACTGATTGGTTATTTAGACACATATATTTATTTGTCCACTACAATCAGTGGAGAGAATTTATCATCCAAACCTCACACTGAAAAAAGTTTTAATCTCTCTCCTGAGATACCATGCATTGCAAGTAAGTGCTCACATTTCTTACTTGCAGTATATTTTCACTTATGTGGAGGTAAATAAAAGCCATGGGTGTAGTTCATGCACTGGTATTTTTGTCAATTGTACATATTCTACAGTATATCACTATAACAACAAGGGTGGTTCCCCATTTGAGTAATCACTGTATATTCTTTGGTATTGTTTGGGGGATCTCATCAGTAAGCGATTTTGGCAGACAGTGTAATTATTATTTTCAGTGTCAGCTAAGCCCTGTCCCACCCAGTTGTATTATTTTCAAACTGCTTCTATTTTCTTGTTTGAGCAAGGCATTTATTCTCTGGAAACCGGTTCTCGGTGTTAAGGTTCTCATGCCCAGATGAATAAGTCAAGACAGTTTTATATGGACATATTTGTCTCATGTAATTTAAATATGCATTAAGTGGAATTTTCTACAACATGTCATTAATCTTAAATCAAAGTTATAGCATTCTTTCATGTCTCAAAAATGTCGACAGAAGAATAACCCCACAAGATCAACAAATATCATAAACTTGAACAGATATGTTTTAAAACTGTAGTCAAGGTTAGGGTAATAATTAACTTAAGTTGGCTTCTACTTGTAGGCAATCAATCTTTTAATGCCTTACCAAGTTTGCTAAGAAACTCCTGAAAGACAATGGAAATTCTTCTGAAATAATAATACACATTAAGAGGCCTAAATAAAGACCTTTATTATGTTAGTTCCAAGGAAATGATATTTTATATTTCTTGACACCACTGCACATAACTAAGAACGAAATGAAAGAAGTGTATGGGCATGAACTTTACAAATACACATACTATAAAGTAAATGCATTGAAATGACATTTTTTAATTTGTGTTTTTATTTTTAAGAGTTTCTGTATTCAAGCAAGAAAATACAAAATGATTTTTGTTGGTCTTGCACTAACACAATTGACAAACTTGTACAATAGACCCATTCAAAACAACTCCCATTTGTTCATAATAAAAACAAAATCAGCATAAGAGAAAAAAAACATATTTACATGTTAGTTATATTAACTACAGTATATACAGTACCTCATGGTACATCAGCGTTCCTTCCATACAGCACATGATGGAAATGTATACAGGCACGCAGAGAACTTTTAACTCATGAGCAGGAAGTGCTTACAATCTGCTGTCACAAAAACTGAGTAGAGACCAATGGTTGTCTCTGAGGCACACCCATTAAAGGAAGGTGTTGTCAAATTATAATGAAGTTCCATACAGAAGAGGTTTGCTCAGAAAGAGGTTTGCTCTTTATGGTTATTGGCGAGAGTTTACTGTGACAGTCCTAAGTTACTAAATCATAGTCCTGTATTTTCCATAAACTTACAAAAGAGTCTAAAAAAACCACAGTAAAAGTAAAATGCTGTACCAGGGACATTTTCACATAGTCTGCATTAGCAACCATTATCCAAATAAATCTGTCCTTGTTATCTAATCTATTCATTTGTCCATTCCTAATTAGTGTTTTGTAATAATTTGGCACAGATATTTTGAGAAGTTCCATGGGCTTTCACATGCTTTTACACAGGGCTGCTTCACCACTAATCGGTGAAGGTGTGTTCACAATAGAGCTACGCGCAGGATTATTTACTAGGCCATAAAGATAAATAAAGTTAACGAATCATTTTTTAATGCACTGGCAGTCTCACAGCTGCTTCTGTAGGCATGCACTTATACGCAGAAATGTGAGTTTACTTCATGTGAACATCTTGCAGAATGATACTTAATTTTAGTTACGTTTTCTTTAAAACAGATGATTTAAAGAATAGTTTCAATAAATTACACCAGCTTCCTGGTACACATTTTAAAGAAAGAATGCAGGGAAGCATGAAAGAATTCAGGGATATATCTATTCTGTGTAACTAGCTGGATTAAATCCTGTACTCAGTTCCTTTAGAATAGCAAACAGGGAGAAAGGCTGTCATACTGGTGATCAAACAGAGTGATACTTTTGTTATTGAGGCTACCCATAAAAAGGTTTGTTTCCATGGATACAGATCTTTGAGAAAAACAAACATTACTCAGTGTTGTATCATAACTCCTTTGCAAACAAGTTAAGATATAAAAGGGGGAAAGATCCTATATAAATAGTGTAGAGTAGACTTCACTGTCAAACTGAACAATGATCTAACCTGCGTATTATTTTGGGACAATCCACTGAAACATGATCAAGTTATGATGGAAGCTTTACAAACCAACCAATGCATGAAGTAATCTCTTTCATAAACCTGACCATTTACACTCTAAAATAGCACTGATACGTCTCAGACAAAATGGGAAGAATGAGGTCAGCTATAGATTTCAACACATTCTTTGTATAATACATAAAGCACTCACATACAAACATACAGTATATACAGTTGCACATCTACATATAATAAACCTTTCTGTAGGTGACAGTGAAAGGGTGTTCAGTCCCCTTTAAGGCAATGTAGCCTACTAGTTCTAGAGCTAATGGTGGTCGTACGGAATTGGCAGCTCTTTTGTAGGTGAAGACAGTTTGTTCTTTGATGAAGAGAGTGATGTACTTATTAAAAATATTATAAAAGGTAAAAAAGGATCAACGTCTTAGTTTTGGTGGCGCTTCATGTGCAGTGCCAAGTGATCCGAGCGCGAGAAGCATCGGTTGCACGCGACGCATTTGAAGGGTTTAGCTCCCGTGTGCTTCCGGTAGTGCCTCGTGAGTTCGTCTGAACGTGCAAAGCGCCAGTCGCATCCTTCCCAAGTGCAACGGTACGGCTTCTCACCTGAAAAACAAATATTCGTTTGAGAGCAGACCGCGCTTGACAACTGATAACATCTACGATGCGATGTTTGTTTGTCTTCACGTTGAGAAATATATAGCAAACGTTAATGCATCCTCTCTCATAAAACAAAACCTTGAGAGGTTCATTCATAAAGGGCCTTTGAAAAGAGAAATGTGGGGTCCCCCACGTTATACTGAGAAATATAGCAATAGTTAATGCTTCCTCTATCACGGAAATATTTTTTTTGAGCATAAAAACAAAACCAAAAGCTTGAGCGGTTCATTCATAAAGGGCCTTTGAAAAGAGACACGTGGGATTTCCCACTCAGTTTTTTCTGGAACATAAATCAATCACTTTGTCCTTCTCGACTCAATCAAACGTAGCAACAGCTCCAAAAGGTTCTTAACATTGTGATATGACACTGCAGCATGTCAATATCAGTGCGTATTCATCATTTACTCTTAGGTTGTATGTGAGATATTTTCATACATATGTATGAGAATCCACACAACCCTTTGACGTGTCGTCAGATTACCCGTAGTGCTTTCCCCTACAGTAAAGAGTGCTGTTCACTGGAATATGAGTGATAAATATTAGCAGCTTCCTGCACTCCGGTCATGAGGCTTTGAACAGTTTTCATGAAGTGATGCGATTGATTTATTAACATGAGCGTGTGACTTCTGACATTGTGTTATATCATCTATAGAGCAAAAGCTAAATGAATGTGTTACATCAGTTCTTAATCAAAGCACAGAGCAAAGGCAGGTGAACCTGCAGGGTCAAGTGCTCATGTGAGCAGTGACTGAGCCAACTCTGCTAACCCCATGGTTGTAGCAGGTGTGTTTGTTTAAAACCTGGACCTGCTCACGGGGTCAAAAGCATTAAAGTCTACCATCTCCCTTATTGCAGCACTTACAAACCAACTTCAAGAGGGACTGCTTAGAAACTAATGCAACAAACTCTTTATGCACTGAACATGAGCCAGATGGAATAGCTAGAAACCTGAAAATAAAAACGGTACAGTTCCTTTAACCTTTCGGCCTTTGGAATCTATTTTAAAAGGACAAGTTTGTAGAAACAATAGGGAAAGTGTGGTATTATTTGGTTAGGTTGTGCAATGCTTGATTTCTTATCACCAGAGCACTTCAGTGCTCTCACACATAAGCAGATGCATACGCACAATACAGACGTTTAAAACACAGACGGAGAGTGAAGGCACAGTCATTAATGCCAGAAAAAACATCATAACCACAAATATTAAACGTAGAAAATGGTTCAGTCATGGCGCTCAGGGCTAAAGCCATGGTTCTTCTTATCACACTGCTATGAAAAATAGCTCTAACATTTACTCTGTTAAGCAAAATTAGTTGTAAGAGCAGTGGATAACAGAGCAATAACTTTGCATTTATGGTATATTTATCTTGGTTTCTTAGCACCACACCATGTTCCTTGAACAGCATTCCTCCTAAGATGGGCCTGATGCATCTATTGTCAACCTCTTTCAGCATTAAAGCTCATTTGTACTATCGGCATTGAATATTCTACATGTCTGAAGGCGTATTTGATCAGTAACATGACAGGGTCAAAACCCAACAAGGGTCTTTTGAAACTAAAACCTGAAGGCTGTCATGTTGACCTTCATGTCCACAAAAGCACACAGTGTGAGTGGACATGGGCTGGAAAGGTGAGCAGATCATTGTATGGTCTCCTGCTAAAGGATAAGGCCCACAAGTAACCAACAAGAACATCTCACCTGGTCTCTATACTAGCTGAGCACCCCCCCCCCCCCCCCCCCCCCCCCCGTCCTGTACCTCCCTGTCCACCTGGAAAGACTTATGGTTCTCCTAAAATTTCACTGGGGATTTAGATTTGGCCGGGATACTAGTCTGATCTGGTTGGCACAGAGTGAACGTATTCAGAAATGCCTGACTATCAGCATTAAAAATCCTGCCTCAAGAATATAAGTGTGCCACACATCATTTTCTCGAATTAGGTAGCGACTCTGCCTCAGAGAACTAAAGCATGCTGCATTCTGGATAATGGATAATTTAGCAGAAACTTCCATTTGGGTGAAGGCAATGCAGCTTGCATTTGGATCATTCATAGTCCAGCAGATCCACCAAATGCAAAGATCTGCTTATATCAAGGTTAAATGTCACCCTGTCCAACAAAACGAACAGGGACATACCAAGCCATTCACACAGTCTTCTTGAGAATTTTGACACTGGACCCTCTGTCATTAGGCACAACAATGCAACGGTCCCTCAGGGTAAAAGGGAATCCCTGCATACCAGCTCCAATTTTCACATTAAGACCCAGCGATGGGTGACAACGTGACAACAGACTGGGAGGTGCTCTCATAATCTTACACATCACAAATTGCCATTTCGACCTTACTACACGCTAGACTCTCCGCTTTCATGCTGAATCCATTACTGCGTTATTAGCATGGGGGTGGGGGATGGGGGGGGGGTGTTCAGTCTGAGCCTGAGAAGCTGTGGGACTTCTGGGTTTCAGCTTACGCAGAGCTGAGCACAGTGAAACTGCCGCACTCTTTCACTCCTCCCCCCTCAGGGCAAGCACAGAAAAAGCAGGAGGAACAGGTTTTTCCTCCGCCACTTGGCGATTTCCCCCTTGGGGAAGCGTGCAAGGCTTGTACGGGCATGCACGCACAATGTGTATAAAAGTGAGAAATGAGAGTCAGTTCATCTCGCCCCTCCACCCTAACCCTCTCAGTCTTTTTTCATCGCCGTTTCCCCGAGGCCCTCTTTTCTGTTGGTGCATCTGAGGGCTTTGTGTTGGTGGTACATCGCATGCGGTCAGGCAGTTACAACCGCCTGAAACCTAGCCATTCAGGTTTGCGTGTGGTGTTTTCCATTTCTTACCTGTGTGTGTCCTTTGGTGTGCTTTCAGGTGGGAGCTCTTTGTGTAAACTTTGGTGCATCCTGTCAAGAGAAAAAGGAGGCAAGGTTTTAAGCCACACCATGGGAACGTGCACACCGAGTGACCCCAAAATAATCTCACAAAACCTCTCTTTGTCGGACACCACAGAAGTACGTCTGCTGGCTGAACGTGTGGTCCACAACTGACCTGGGAAGTCACAGTGGTGGATCCTTCTCTTCTCCAGCTCCGGGTTGTTCCGTCGGTTGTACCTGGGCCCTGTGAGGACGCCCTGCCCGTGGGTCATCAAGACGGAGTGAGGGGTCATCTGGCCTAACTTCAGGCCCCCTCGTGCCTGATATGGTGGGGGAGGAGGCACCGTGTTGATCAGCTCGGCCTGGTTCTCAGGGCTGCCCGGCTGAGAATTGGGCGGCGAGGGGGGCAGGCTGTGGGGCTGCGCATGGGGGTAAAACTGCTCGGGCATCACGAACTCGCCCGACGGCGTGGTCAGGGTCACGGTGTTCAGGTTGAGCATGGTCCTGCCACCGCTGTTCACCGCCTGGCTGTGGGAGAAGGTCATGGAGGTGAGGTCGCTGCTGCTGACCGGCATCTGGTAGACCTGCGGCTGCTGGGGGCCGACATGGAGCTCGTCCGTGGCACCCAGGTCGGGCTTAATGAACAGGCCGTTGACGGTCTGGGGCACGCTGAAGACGGAGGTGAAGTCTGGGAGGGTCTGCATGTTGCAGGGCGTGTCCACGCCAGGCTCAATTTTAATCTGCGGAGGCAACGGTTTGGCAGGACGGTACAGACCCGTGCGGAGGTGAGCGGTGTTGGGTAAGATCACGTTGATGTTGAGGCTGTACGGTGCAGGTTTCTCATCGGCGAAATATTCGTCCACCACGGAGGCGCTCTCCCGTCGATACTTCTTGTCCATGAGGTTTAGTGATGGCATGGGCAAATTTTGGGGTAAATATTTATCCATCTCCATTGCGGTCTGAAAAGAACAAATGAGAAGCACATGAGAGTGATGAGAAGCTGCATTCTTAAGTCGATCCTTGCCAAGTTCATTTCAGTTTTAATGTTTAGGCTTAAAAAGTTTTTAGCAAGACAGCTGGGAAATAAATGAATACAAATATGTGGGCTTACTGTTCAGTTGTCTGCTAATAAAGAAAGTGTGTGTGTTCTAATAATAACAGCTGTAGTCAAGAGAAGTTAGTGCTGTCTTTGGTGATGCCAAGAATGAGGGGCCCTCCCTATAGCAATTCTACCACAGCTGTTAACCACATATTTGAGGGAAAGGACAGGATACACCTCACCAACATGCTTTAACTTTGTTTTTTGGTGTGTTGAAAGGTAAATGGTTGTCCCAGGGCCTGGTGGGCCCTCCTATGATATGGACCAGCGTTTCCTCGATTTGCCCATTTAGACCACATTATGTGCGTCAGGCAGAACGCACAGTGCTACAGTGCTCACATGTAAATATCTCACCTTTAGTGTGTTCAAAGGACAAAGCAAAACCAAAACAATGGTATGCGAAAAGAAACATCAGCGTGAACAATGTCTAAGAATAACAGCACAAGAGACAAAAAAAACAATTATGAGAAGACGTTTCATTGGTTAGTATTAATAGCAATAAACTCTAATGCCACACAAGTTTTCTTGCACTCGCCAACCCGAGGCAAGACTAAGCCTAAAATAGTCCACACCTTTGATGTTATGTTTTGTACATAACTTCAAGAATGACAGGAGTAAATAAATTTCAGATATTTAATTACTAAATATTATATACCAAAAAGCTAAAACAACCATCAAAGCCACAAAACAAAATAAAAAAACAAACAAACACAATACTGGCTGAGCCCGAAAAACCTTTTTCAAAGATTTGTTGGAAAACTTTCCAGCTGCTTTCAAACTTTCAGTCATCAAAGCAGGGGAGGACTGACATTTCATCAGCATCTCTGTGTACAGCTATTCAACATTCCTGCTATGTCAACACTGGTCATATTGTTGATTTTCCAGCACATTTCCTTAGCAACCCACTGCTGTGGTTTCATATGTACACTAAATGTCTTCACCCCTCTGGGCAGCTCATACCCTATCATGAGAGGTCACGCATGATCCACGTGTGCCCAATTAATGCAGACACTGCTGCACAGCATGGGCCATTTATTACACATCTCTCCTCTGTGCCATCATCTACAATCCCACCAACAGGCCCAGCAGAGCAGCTGTGGAAAGATAATACCAGTTAATTAACGGAAAATGGCTTTCGGTGTGTATGTGAGGCCTGCCAAGGGTGCTGCCCAGACCCTTAGGCCTGGGAACAAGCAAGCGTTGTGCTATGGCAGCGCTGGCCGGGCTGGTGACCTTGCCCATGCCCCCCAATTGGACCGCGTGCCCTGCAAGCAACGCAGCCCGAGGGCCCTGCTCACCGTTTCTGTGTCAGGAGAACGGCGGGCGCCTGAACCCTGGCCCAGGATCCTTGCAGGTTAATGATTGGAGAACATTTACAACTTCGCATTTATGTATGGCAGAGGCTGATAACGAACGAGAGATGTAAAGCATGAGAATATATGAGACGAGGGGCCGAAGGAGAAAATACAGCCTCTGTCACAAAGGTCTATGTGCACTCAACCTAAAGAAAACGCAGAAGGAGCGGGATTAGATTAACGTTGTATAATGTGTTGCTGAGGGAAAAGATGGATTTAAAAAATCCCAGATGTTTCCATTCACCACAGCACACTACACAGTTCTGAGCTATTTGCTCACTTTATACCAAACTGGTGATAAATGTCTAGAAAAGTCCCAAAGAACCCCCACACCTCTTTCCTCACTGCATAACAAATGCACTCGTCTCCTTACTAATGGTTCTTTATGGCTGAAAGGAATGCAGAGAGATGGTGATTTGTCCACAGTTCCCTATAAAAGAGGGAAAGAGAGAGAGAACTGATAGCTGCTAACCCAAGCAATAACAGCACAAATCATACCAGGATGGCAGAGAGGGAAAACAAAACCTTTGAGACCAAAAGGATGTTTTATTGCTTCGGGGAAAAACAGATAACAGTTGTTTTGTCTTTTTGGGACGCTAGCTCGTAAAGAAGACATTTTGGCTGATCTTCAGGGCACAGAGCATTAAACGTTGACATGACCACACTAGACAGTCATATGTTGAGTGCCACTGTGGAGTCTAGACAGAGAACTAAATTACTACAGGAGACATGACATGTAGCCAAATGATAAGATATGACTCAAGTGGCCATATCTACACAATATATCTGAAATCAAACTATATGTCCAAAAAAACTGGAGATAACGTGTGCATATGACTGAAACTGCCAGTATACTTCAGGAACATTTTCACCCATCGCCTCTACATCCCATCTGACTTTTGACCTAGCATATACAGCATCATGTTTAAAAGAAAGAAAAGAAAATGCATCAAGGCAATATGACGATAGCAGGGCCATTTAGGCCATATTGAGTGTGTTAAAATAGCATGATGACTCAGGTGTTTCTGACATTTGTTAGCATAGGGGACAGCACAGGACTACTAAGATTAATTTAATTGTATACCTATAGGATCGACTAAACAATTTAGAATACGATAAGAGGTTTATATTAACATTTACATGCTTAAGTTCGCATGTAAGGCTATATAAAGATGTATTAAGTAAATGCCATAGACTCTTTTCTAACAGGTTCAACAACATGCTACATCTTCCTGATGTCACAGTATTTCAGAACGTTTCACAATGCCTTGACACAAAATGTGATTCAAGGTATAATCACCATCAGTGCACCATGTCATTTTAGGTCATCACCACAATGAGAGCCCATGCTTGTCATTATTCAAGCGTAACGTTTTGAGGCAATACGTGTCCTTGTACACCTATGTATGAATTCAGTGTGTGTGTGTGTGTGTGTGTGTGTCATTATAACTAACATGAAAATAAATATACTATAAATATTAAATATAAAAATAACTGACAAGAAATAACAGCATTATAACGAACTTGAAAATAAAGAATTACAGAATTTTTATTAAAGATGAAACTTGTGAAAAGGAATTTCTCTTGCATAAATGTATAGTTTATTTTAAGCAGTATTAACCAGTATTTTTATATGATAGTATCATGATCACAAATGATTATTATCATCATTAATATTATTTGATGTTGTTGTTGTTTTTGGTTATGAGGTTGAAAGCAAACCAATCATTGTGCTATCTATCTAAACAAATAACCACTTCCTACTCCAATTAACGGAAGAATCCACATTACGAAACAACGTGCTTGCTGTGTTTTTGATGCTATTTTCAATTTCGCCACTGTATCGCTTACACACGTCGATGAAATTGCACATGAATGATTGGGAACAATTTTATGGCAGAGTTAAATGTGATTTTCACGACTAATGGGCAGTTTCTTTTTTTCGCCGATTTTCATAAAAGCGACCAGAGTAAACACGCGAATTAGCATTTTTCTTTTTTCACCCAGAAGAGCTACAACTTCTGGGCCATTTCAGGATCATAATTCTCACCGTTGGTTTGACGTCCTCGAATACAGAAGAGTCCTCTGCGCCGTCAGTGTTGGACAACCGAACAGGTTTCAGTTGCGCAAAAACGGCCCTTTCTTCTGTATTTGGGGCGCTTACGGCTAGTCCTATACTTGCCATACTTGCTAAAAAGATACTTTTAAAAACGTGTATTTCTTAAAGAAAACTATCGCGTATGAAGGTAAATACATACACCGCCTTTTGTGTTAAATCCAGGTGCCCGGTATATCCAAAACCCTCCTTCTGTCAATCAGGTAGCTTTACCTGTTGTGAAGTAGTCGAATAGAAAGTGAACGGAAAAGCCATCATCCAATCAAAAGAGGGAATGGGCTGCTTGTCCAATCACTAGCGGCGTAGGTGTAACTCACCTGTGAATTGGGAACCTGAAGGCATAAGTTCTATCTCCAGCACTTTTAATGTACTGAACAATTATTTAAACCAGTTATTTTTTTGTTTTTATCAAATCTATTCTGGGATAATGCAGTTTAAATGTACTGAACAATTATTTAAACCAGTTATTTTTTTGTTTTTATCAAATCTATTCTGGGATAATGCTGTTTTTTTCATGTGTTTTTTTTCCAATATCATCTGTCATGGGTGGTATATTTTAAGAATATAAAAACACTGTATGGTTCAGAAGCAAGCTGCTTATAGCCTATAACTTTAATATCCCAATAGATATGACATGTGCATCTATGCACTTGTCATGCAGGCTAGATTCTCATAGACTAAGGTAAGACTAACACGTTATCCCTTGCTTGTTCACAAAACAGCACCGCTTTATTTGCCCAGCCTACCTCTCAGGTTATTTGGCATTTCTGTGGTTTGTTATTAGAACATTGCTTTCTGCTTTATGTACATTTCTTCTTGGCAGTTATCCAAGGTGCCAATGTAGACAGGATAAGAGCTGCAGAATAAACCTGCAGAAAAGGATCTGTGTAGTCGTCTAGTGCAGACTCTAAATGAACAAACACACAGTCATCGCCAGGGCCGGCGTATGCCAACGTGAGCACACACACATACGCTGACGCTGAACTAGGCCATTATGACGTCATTACACATTATGTTCTGAGCGATGTTCACAATACAGACTCTTTCATCTGTCAGAACTGTATCTTTAAATATCAACCCACTCAGCCGTTAATTCATTTATGCACCTGTGTGTAACAATGCATGCTGGTGGATTTGAGAATAATCTGCATGAAGTGACTAGAAAACTGAACTACACTTTGATGACTGTGCCTACGGAATGTACGAAATTGTAGACAGACATGGTTTATACAGGTCCTGGGGATTATATGGTTCACGTTTTCTTCCTTAGTGTTTCGACACTAGCCCAGAGGTGGGGCTTTCGACATCCATAAAAACTCATAGATAGCTCAAGACCCAAAACCCAAAACCCTAGACTAAGTACATCATGTACTTGGTATTCTACTTGTGTTCTTTGGTCTGACTCCACCAAATTGCAGGTTAAATCAGTCATAATACTCAGGGACCTGTCTAACTAAACCGACCAGTTTTATGGTATCTTTCATCAGTCAAGAGCAACAAATTCCACGTTTTCGTGTTTTGTTCCTCATAATTAATTCCAAAAGAGTCTCTCATAGGAAAGAATGGGAATATAGGAAGGTTCTAGAACGAAAGGAAACTGGATCCTCTGCATTCCATCACTCTTTGTGGCAAAACCATGAGACCAGAGGCCAGGATTAAAACAGATGTGGGCACTACATGTGTAAGACCAGCCTGTTCAGGGCAGATTAGCCTGGGTGAAAACCTCTTCCAACATAATCTATGCTCTGGGGAGGTCTAAGCACCTGAAGATCTTTGCTCAAGTTTTTGCATTTACACATATTTTGACATTTCTATTTTTAGGTTAACTATTATATATTTTAAGTGATGTCTCCATGATTGGAGACTAAGTTGTTGGTTTAGTCACAAAGTCATAGATTAATCTTCCATCCCAAAAGACGCTGTTTGTACTGATGAGATAAAAATAGAGCATGGGTACTGGGTGTGCTCAGTAAGAGGGGGTGGGGCTTAGTGACAGAAGAGCCTGTAGATGGACTCTAAACACTGTAAGTAGAAGCAAAATGGCGTCAGTTGTACTAGAGCCCTCGGGCTTCGACTTCAAAGCGAAAAATACGGCTTACTCAAGTTTCATGTGCCTTTCACTTACTCAGTCATTTCAGTATGAATTTTTCGACAACACTTCCACTTGATGACATCAGCACCTCAAGAATAAACATCCACAGGCATCAACTGTTCTTTACTTTCGGCTCTGATCTCTCTCGTGTGAAATAACCATCATGTCGATTCATTAGAATTAAACAAATGTAAAACTAAAGTGAAATGTTTGGTTTCGTATTCTAGCGTGTGTGTTTGTGCCTTTCTGAGAACAAAAACAAAGCACCCATACCAGAGAGCTGCCTGATAGCCATCTATGCACACAGACAAAATGTTAGAATTATTATCATGGTTCCAATAGCAAGGCTATGTGGCATCTCTGTAGATGAGGTATTTTAAGGTCACTGGAAACTTGTTCACACTACAACAAATTTTTTGGCTTTGTGACACTGTTTATAATGGCACAGTTGTTATTTACTTTTTCATCTTGTTACCAAAGAGCTGCATACCACATACTTCCGATCAACTACGCCACCATGCTTTTATAAACACATCTCTAATTCAGATGCCACGATGAAGAAACAAAATCAAACGTTTCCAAACTCATTGATTCACCAGGTGCAAAAGCAATCAGCTGATGCATCAACGCTTCATGTTTTCAAACAGCTGCAGCCTGCCAGGCGTCCTGCGAACGGTCAGCTCTCCACACGTTAATGAAACCCTATTGAAGAGGAGCGAGGTGTTTATTCATGGATGACTTGCTGAGCATTGCACCATGGTGCTTGTACCATGCCTGCGTGATAAACACGCCAGCTTGCTCTCTTATTTGCATAGGGAATTGGTTGAGGGATTGTGGTGGGTTTTGAGTATGTGGTTACCTACACTCTACCTGAGATTGCTCGGCCAGCCACACTCAGGTTTCCAGGGGCTGCTCACGTGCGCTCCTGCAGACGTGCGTGTGCTTTTTGCAGTGAAACAACAATGTAATATTTTTTTGCTTTGAGGACTATTGGAACAGCACATGGACCCACAGTGGACCATGTACACAAGACAGTAAGTAAAAAAAAGAAACATGCAAAAGAGTGTGGTTTGTTTTTTAGCCAGTCATAGTACTGAACCACCAGTGTTCACAGAAGTTGTATGACAAAACTGCTATCAACGGATGATCAGATCTGAGTTGAATATCCAGCAATACCAGTAACGTCTACAATCCTCCCAGCTGGTTTTTAATAGTTACCACCAAACTGGTGTGCTGCCACAGTGGACCTGTAAATGAATATCCAAAGTATTGAGAGTAAGTGATGCATCCTGGGGCCACAGAGTTTGAGCTGGCTATGGATTTGAGAGCCAAATGTTGACTGAGGGAGGGTGTCCTTCAGATCTGAATAGGCCCTGATTGTTCTCCCCGAATACAGCGCACCGGTTAAAATGTGTACTTTTCAATAAGGCAAGAATCAGCATTGATCTGAGCAAACCCAACACTGCTGGCACATAACTCAACAGGCTAACCAGTCCAGCACACACCCAAACGCTCATTGTGCAATAACAGAACGGGCAGCTAGACAAAAACGCATGCACATGCTCGCTCGCTCTCTCTCTCTCTCTCTCTCTCTCATACAAACAAATACAAAGAAAGAAAAAAATTACTCCTTTCAACTGCAATGGCCACTTTGGACGACACATGAAAAAATCTAATTACCTATTCATTAAATCACTTAAAATTTCTAAACCATACAGTATATATTTAGAGTGTATAGAGGGAGAGTAACAAACAAATGTTGCATGTATCGCAAACTCATTCTGTCTAACGTCCAACGACTCTGAAACAAATGCAAGTACACACACACACACACACACACACCAAGTTTTTTTTTTTTACAGTCAGCTTCTTGCGTCCTTTTGTTAACTTTATATAACCACTCTATTTCCTTAACCACTTCAGAGGAGACAAGTCATGCATACTCAATGACATTATGGTGACAGGACCAGATTGAGAAACAGCATTTATAGCCATGTTCTCATTAGTGCCATGGGTGGACCTCAAATATCACCACAAAGATCTCAACTTTGCCTCAGCACAACTAAACAGTTATGTATTAAACATATAATATTGTAATATATCAGTGCACACTATGATCCAAATTCATTTCTGATGAAAGCATGAGTATATACAGTAGATCTTCAGTACATGCAGTATCTACCCAAGGTTTACCCTGTAAGCTATCTGAACTTTCTGAAGACAAGCATTTGTTTTACTTCTTTAGTTCTGTTTTTTATAAACTCAAACAACCCACCTGATTACACAAAACCAGAAGAGAAAAACAGAGGGGCACACACACACAGATGAGTTCAGCCCATACAATTACAATGCAAACAGAAAGGTGCAGTTAAGCTTCAATGCAAAGCAGAGTCCAGGCTATAGAAGTGCCTTACATTCTCAGTTCATCTCAGCCCCAAACTTGAGTGCTTTATCCTATGGCCCTGCAGTTTGTATAAAGTAACATAACTTAAAAGAAAATGTACATATTGTCTGCATTGATATTTTTACACTTTGCACATTTTTAGAGGAGAAATACTTAATGAATTACGCTCATATGAAACTGCCGAATATTATAAAATGAAACTGCGCTTTTTACTCATAGGTTGTAAATGATAGGTGATGTGGCAGGAAATGAAAAGGTTACAAGGTCACGCCCAGCATATTTGCTTATTGCACTGGTGAAATTGCACCTGTGTACGTAAGCAAAAGGACCCAGCTATCTAACAGGATGTTGCCTGTGCCTTTAAGAGTGGGAGTTATCCCACTTTATGTAGAAGTCTCTAGCAGGATGTGGCCATATTTGGGTCCAGGAAATGTTGGAATTCCTTCAGCTGAGATAGAGGAATGATGTCACAATACAATGGGGTCAGAGGACATAAGGTTTAGTGATTACTGTACTCTATCAGTGCAACACGCAATATTAACTCGTTCTTTGCTAACACACCCACACACAGCAGGCCTGCCAATGGTGATTACTTTATAGATAAATTATATGTATGTTTGATTCATTCCCTTAAGATTAAGTACTTAGTAATTATAAATAATAATTATAAGTAATAATGTAAGCAGGTAACAGGTAATAAACAGGGAGCATTTGCAGCATGTCATCTGGTGGGTGGTGTGTTGCCCATGTCATATATTACACCTGTGATGTTTGCAGAAGTCCTAGATAGGGTCCAACAGTGCGGTTGATATGGTTACCACCTGTCAGGCAGGCCAGGAGTATGTTATTGGGAATTGTATAAGCAGATATGTTGGTCCTTTCTCAGAAAAAGCTGAAACTGGCACCTTCATATAGAAATTATAGCACTGGCAACTTGACATTCACATCCTTTCTCAGAAAAAGCTGAAACTGGCACCTTCATATAGAAATTATAGCACTGGCAACCAATGCATAACTGCATTTGTAACACATTATCGTTAGACAGTAATTCACAAAGACTACACAAAGCCTAAATAGATAACTGATATTAATCGAAAGTGTCTCCATCCACCACAAAAGGCTTAAGAAACTAGTGAGATTATGAATGTCTCGTGAGACAGTATCACCAGTAGTATGAATGAGTAGGCGGTTACTGAACTTGTTTATGTCTGGCTGCAGTGAGATAGGTAGTTACGCTCCTACACCTCATCCCACTGCTACTCCCTCATCCCCAGTTCTATTGCTCAGACACTTCTTTTTTTTCCAGAACTTTCCTTTCTTTCCATTCCATGTATCTTCTTGAACTCCCTCAGGTCTCCGAGTGTCAGATTACGATAGTGTCAGGTTGAGAAAAGGCCCTGGGATCTACTCTCTGTTGTTACCTAGTGAGCTATCAAACAGGCTAAGATAACCCCACACTCAGGGCTCGAAAGGAGCATTTTGCTGCCTCTCTGAACTGCATCCTGATGCCTCGATATCCATCTCTCCTGGTTCAGACCGGCCCTGGGTAGCACCAGCACCACGCTGATCATTATCGCCCAGCGCACAGGCAGTGTTGAGGCTTGGGAGCTGTGCTGAGCCAGGAAGCTGTGTCTGGTTACACGGTGAAGGATGTCATGGATTCTGCTTGTTGAAACAAAGCAGGAAGTCAGAGGGTTGTGATTCATCAGAGGAACTGGGGTTCAGTCTGAATTGACAGAAGTTTTTTCACTTTCACCTTTTGAACACAAATACGGACTTGTGCTAACGGGCCGCCCAATGGAGGATGGGTTCCCTTTTGATTCTTGGTCCTCCCAAGGTTTCTTCTTAATCCCCGCTATCATAGGGAGTTTTTCCTTGCCACTGTTGCCTTTGGCTTGCTCATTAGGGACCTGGACCCATACAATTGTAAAGCTGCTTTGTGACATGTGTTGTAAAAAGCACTATATAAATAAATTTGACTTTGACTTTGACTTACTTAAACGTGGACTCACAGATTGACTTCTACCTCAATTGCATGGCCACCATGGGAGGTTATCTGAGTAAAACACTAAAAATGAACATAACTAACGTAACTGTCGAGGTGTGATTTGATGGGACTGAGTTTGAGGTTTGTAACCCTCGCTCTCTTGAATGTAATGGCAGAGAGAACACAGCTCCCAGAGTTATAAAGTACAGCTTTTAATGAGCTTTCATTCCGTCACCGTGTCAGTGCTTCATATCATGTGTTGTCATGCTCTTGATCTTCTATACTCTGAGGCACTTCATAGATGCTCTGAACAGGGACACCCAGAACTACACCCAAATCCTTGTGGAGTGAGTGTGCTACCTTGAGCCAACCCATATAAACTGTCATCACATAAACACCCTGAAATCCACTGGGGTCCATGCACAGGACACATATTTTGGTAGTATGTTGTAAATGTAGTAGTAGTAGTAGTAGTAGTAGTAGTAGTAGTAGTTTGTTTGGAAGTAGTGTGTACACTTTGTGTGTCCTAACTTATTTTTATTCACTTCTCATATAAAATATTGATTGGCTTGCTGATGCAATGCATTTCCAATAAAAAAATTGTAAGCAGGTTAATATCTAAACTCCACCCAAACAGAGAATGTGTTCTTCAGTCTGTTATTTTTTTTATGCAGTGTCAATACATTTCATGTATCTTATGCAAACATAGGGCACAAGTGCTTAAGTAGAACTGCCCACAGTAGGTTAATTAAGTCAGTACAGTCAGCTGCATACTCACATCGTTTGCTAAGGCAAATTAGCCCTTCATTCCAGGACTTCTCACACATACCTCTGGTTTATAATTAAAGCTAAACCAGTTGATTTTGAAATATGTAGTCACATATTTTAACCATGGGAACACACTTGACTAGAGTGACTTGACTATGTGGTTGTTAAACAGTAAAACTGCATTACAGCGCCGTTTTATACACCGAACAAAAACGTATTTCAGGTTTTTCTTTCTTGTACTTCACATCATAAAATAATTCACTGCCATATGCTACATGTCATACTTGAGGCTGACTTTATATAGGTATTATTCTTCACTTTTTTGCTGTTCTTGTTGTAATCTGTTTTTTTTTTTTGTTTGGACGGTACACTGTGTTTCTTTGCTGAGTCGTGAAGAACTCTTTAATTGTTGGTAATGTGAGTACACCTACCTGTGCCCTAAGGGTTTCTGGGAGCCAGCTTGCGTCAGGAAGCTCGGTCTGTTAAGAGGGGCCGGGCATAGTAGTTCATACCTGTGGTTAGAAACTTTGCGTGTGATTTAAATATTAGGATGTCCTTTTTTTGTTTCCTGGGCAACCGGAGTAACACAGGAACAATGACAGAGTGAGTACACGACATGCTGAGCGAATGGAAAAATAATTTGACAGCAGAGGAGGGGGAGGAATGTACTGCAGAAGACGTCGCAACTTGGAGCGTGGGATGAAAATACTCCAAAAAGCAGTTGCATTGCTTTGAAGTCATCACAGACAAGCTAGTCCAAAAACATGTGGTTCAGGTGCAAGTAATCATTAGTATTAGTAAAACAGCTAAGGTCATAGTTCATTAGTGAGTCCTCTGTGTACCTGTAAAAGGCTCCTGTTTGCAGGTTTGTATCTTGAGACTATGCTCAAAGAGTCATTGAAATAGATTAAGAGCTAAACCTGTCTTGAACAAATACAACGTATGTAAGGCCATCATCACGTGTCCTCCTATGGACAATTGAGGGTTTTAAAAATACTGGCTCTAAAGGGATTCGGAGGATGGGTTGTCTCTTCTCTCTTCGCTTCTCTTTCACCTAACAGTCAGTCTTCTGGCTAGCCAAGTGCCAGTTGACACATGAGACCGCTGCGCTATTTACAGCACCCTCACCTGCCAGCGTTACACGTCTCAGGTGCGTTTCCCCATGTGTGCTTATGTATCTCGATCCGGTAACACCACACTACCGAGCAACCGCCGAATAAACGCCGCGCACACAAAGCGGGAGGTAAACCGAGGCGCCGGGGAGCGTGTGACAGCCAAACAGCGATTACCTTCGCTGCGGTTCCGTCAGCACAGAACCATGTGCAGTGACGCGGCCCATCAACGGCCCTACGTGTGGAATTTCACCGAGCCTTTTGTCTCGCGGCACGAGCGCGTGGATGCTGTTTCTTCACTTTGCGCCCAAGGCTATTGTGGTCCTGCTGCGAGGTACCAGAGGTGATCAATTATTTCAGGGCCAGTGCCTCAAGGGTCAGCTTTCCCAACTTGGACGCACAGAATGCGCGTCGAAACAAAAGGCTCTAACGGTGTAAACGCGGGAGGAAAGACTTTGTCTGCGTTTGCTTTAGATTTACTCTAGAGGTGTCAGTAAGGATCTGAGAGACGCTGCATTTGAGTAAATACAGAATATAGCTTGCTTTGCAGTGATGGTGAAATTATCAATAAAATGTGTAACAAATATTTAATCAGAGGTGGATTTGTGTTTAAGCAGCGATCAAGGTTGCAAATGAAGTCACTAAAACTCTAGTTGGAGACTGGAAAATCCCCAAAAATGCCAAATCCATTTAAAATGGGCAGTTACTGTATATTATAAATTTGAAGACTTGCAAAATACTATGATTTTGTTTTTACTGAAAAAAGACCAAGCCTGCTTTGTAAATACCATAAAACCTCACAGTTAAATTCCTAGATTAGGCAGTTCAAGGAAATCTAATTTGATTATGCAACTCAGGTAATTTCCTAGATTACTAACAGCAAAGACAATATATCACAACTTCCTATCAGAGTCATACCAGATGTATAGCTGCATATATATGCACTATTCTAATATGGGGTATAACACCATTTTCCCTCTCATTTGATTTATGTTTGACGTCACCACCCGTTTGCTGCAGATTTATCAGCTGCACGTTCATGCTGGAATCCTCCCATGGTGTAGCACATCTAATGGTGCTCTATTAAATACACATACAGTGACTGGGAGAACTGATGAATACCAACCCTACTGTCATGAGCCTGGGACCATTTGAGATTACATTGGTACACTTTTCATCTTGGAAGCAGACATTACAAGATGGGTAAATTGTGGCTATAACAGTAACACGGTCAGCACACAGCCCAGGCCAAATGTGTGAATCCCCCCCCCCCCCCCCAAAAAAAAAAAAAAAAAACCATAAAACATTAAAACATTTCCCACACCGCCAACTACATTGCTGATACAAGGCAGTTTGGGTCCATAGATTATCCTGATTACACCATTTGCATGGTGCAGTATAAACTCAGATTGTAACTTCAGATTCATCAGACCATGCCACTTTCTCCACAGTCTTAAACTGTACGTTTTTGACTGACAGCTGTGGAACCCATTGTGGTCTTCTGCTGTGGCAGCCCAACCGACTCTAAAGTTCAATGTGTTGGAAGTCCTGAGACGCTCTTCTGCTCACCTTGTTGTTAAGAGGTTATATGAGTTACCACAGCCTTGCTGTGAGCTCAGAACAGCTTGCCTCTTCTCCTCTGGCAGCTCTCTTTTCTACATTTCTGCCCTGAGGACTGCCACTCATTTCTGTTGTTTTCCACACCATTCTGTGTGAAACTCTAGATACTGCTGTGTGCTTCCAGGTCAACGGTTTATGAAATACTCAAACCAGGCCAAGGCCACTCATACCACATGAGCTACGAGTAGGGTCACTTAGACACATTTCTACAGTTTTTAATATTCAGAAAAAAAAACATTAAAAATGCACTGTGACAATCTTCATACTCACTATCTCTCAATTTTCATATATGGATAAAATTATTTAATAAATGAGATTCATAAATTCAGGATTGGTTGGAATATATATAGATAAAGTCCTTTCTCATACTTAATAATCAAAACAAGTATGAGACAAACAGTATCAAAACAGTTTTGTCTATCATAGCTTTGTGGTTAGACAGTCAGCATTCATCCAGCCTGCTTATAAAAACACCATCCATAAGTGTTGATCTGGCACAGAGGCTGTAGTGAGTGCTTTTTCCCACTACAGGAAGAACCCATTTAAAATGTAACTCTGGAAGCCTGCTTAAATCTGGCATGTGTGCCCACACCAGGTTCTCAGCAAGCGCCTACAGCAAACACAGTCTAATCATTCAGTCTACATCAAGACCTCAGTTGGCCTGTCATGAGAGATATATGTCGAAAAATATTAAAGGTCAGCACGCACAGATGGAAACAGATGCTGTTCGAAATAAAAACAAAAAAAAAAACACTCCAAAACAAACAACTATCTCTGGATGTCATCCGAGTTGCATCTGCTGTCTGAAAGCGGCAGTGCGGTTCCGGGAGCCGGGGCGCTAGTGCGGGCATGCCCGCATCTGGCTCAGGGCGCTGAGGCACTGGCTGAGGAAACCTGACATTCTGCAACTGTCTTTCTCTCAGTCTAACCGTGGAAAATGGCCAAGGAGAGGAGACGTGCGCCACACCGGACGGGCCGCCAGCTGTCACGGGCAGGTGTCACGGGCCCTGTTGGTTCGGTGTGCCTCTAGAACATCGGTTCCTTCAGGTGGCATATTTGTGGTAGCTTTCGAGTGCTCTCCATTGTGTGGGTTTGCCCCGTTGGTGCGGGATAACAGCTCTCTGTGACCTCTTCTTTTCCTCCTGTCCTCCTGTCAGAGTGGTGAAGGGTGTGTGGTCGTGTCACCTCTGTAACATGGCAGTAACTGTCAGTGTAGAGGACTGAGGCCTCATTGTGCTGGTGTGTGTGTGTGTGTGTGTGTGTGTGTGTGTGTGTGTGTGTGTGTGTGTGTGTGTGTGTGTGTGCGCGCACATGTGCGTACACACACGTGCATGCACGCTTGTGTTTGTGCACACGGGGGGTACACTGCTCTGGGTATGTCAAACGAGTAGCCAGCGTAGACGCCAACTTGGGAGTCATAGAGCCCAGTCTCGAATGCACGAAAGACGATCCATACCAAAGCTTCGGGAACAGCAGATCTACGTGGAGCGTCAGCGTGAAGAGGCTGATCAGGGACACTTCCTTGTGGCCTGTCAATGGAATAACAATGTTTAAAGGCAAATGTAAAGTCATTATGCCAAGGTGAAATCGAAGTCAGAATGCAACACAAAATAAAGGTGGCATCAGAGATCGTGTAGTGTGCATTACACTTGCAAAACACAAATGCTTGCACATTAGGTCACAGCTGGGTGCACTGCCTAAGCATGCCAGACTGTTGTAATACATTGCTGCTTCTATGTAATCAGCTCCGTCAGTGACAGGTGGAGGTAGACAGCGCACACCATATAAACTGGTACACACACATTGACACCTGGTACACACATGACACCTGTTTTGACAGTAAAACGCAGTGTGCAGATGAACCCAGACAAATGTCCTCATGAGGCTGGTAGGTGCATAGAATGAATACATCTTTAGAGACAGGAGAACAATCCAGGAGGATGAGTCCACACACACACACACACACACACACACACACACACACACACACACACACACACACTTCTGGTTTTAAGTGAGGTTTTGCAGTCAGTCTGAGCCCAGCAGAGTTTCACTATGTGTCATTGCTTCACATAGCCCACCATTCCACTGTGTGTTATTTGACTGGCCTAAAGAAAAGTACTCTCTGAACTTTGAATAAAGCCCTCATTTCTGTCCAAGCAATACAATCACTTAGATCTCCAAACAGGTAAAAAAATATGTAACTGTGTCCCAAGAATCACCTCTTTAAGACACATCATAGACGTGAGCTGGGAAACCTTACTGGAAACCTTTATCTCATACATTTTCAAATCACATGCAGTTGCAGTTACTCAACAGGTACGGTGAGCATTGAAAGCATCCCGACTGTGACATTAATCACATAATTGGTTGAAAGCACTGGTGTACACCAAGGTCTGTATCGCACGTCACTCACAGCCTACACCCTCCCACCAGGGACCAGTCACTGGCTCAGACAAGAACATAAAGCCCCAAGTGAAATTTCCTGTCTTTCTGGCATGATGAAGCTTGGCTGCAGGTCTGTGTCCTCCAATCGTGTTACTCAGTGTCCACGTTGAGTCAGTGTCTTTCACTGTTCAGACATGTTTCTTCATACAATGGCATGTAACACATAGTTTTGTTACGTAGAAAGAAAAACGTGAGAATTGTACTGAGACTCTTTTGTGTTGGAGAGAGTGAGGTGAGGTCAAATTCAATCAACAGCCTAACCCATATTTGATAGTTGTCTTAGTGACAAAAAAAAAAAACAGATCTACGTATCAATGACTTAAGTCATGTGTAACTAGGTAAGATTTGTATTTAAGATTTGTTTATTAGTCTGAGGATTGGGAATACATATTTGCCTCATTCCTTTAACTAATGGGTTGTGCAGTTGATTTGCTCACAAAGTTAGTCATACATCATTTAAATAGCACCACAAACACAAGAACCAAAACTGATTGTACAGCCTGTGGCTTATGCCATGAGCATCACATCAAAAGAAAAACGCCCTTAGAACTTTGATCAGTGGATGCTGGTCTTATCTACTGATCAGAAACCATTTTCTTTCATTTTTATAAATGTTAAGATTGTGATTTGGTAAGTGTGCTGGTTAAACAGAAGAGATGTGTCAAATATGTGCCTAAGTAAGACAGCGCCCTCTGGTGTGCAAGTAAAAGGCTTCGCCTTAGATTCTGCTTTGTTCGGCAAGCAGTCACATGACTCACTGTAAAATACTCCGTATTGTAAAATACTGCTTGGTTAAAAGTAGTAGAAGAGGAAAGAAAAATCTAAACTAAAATCTAATGTAGAAATGTGTTACTTCTGAAACTGTTTATATTAACAGCAATAAGAATAATATTTTTATTGACAACAATATTGTTCTATTTATATTCTATGGCCCAGTGTCACTTTTCTGAATTAATGTAGGTTTAGTCTAGGTGTTAACAATATATGTTAGGTTTATAGCTTTTATCTCAGAAAGACAAGTGAGAGTAATGAAATTATACTTTCCTTTTAAGGAAGCCCACGTGGTTCACCTGGAGAGGGTTGCACGGCTTGCATTCATCTACTCTCAGGAAGCTTATTGTCGTCAAGACATGCTATTCATCTTCTCTACAACTTTGAGTCATTTCCTAATTAGTATGAACATGTATGATTTCGAAAGAACTCAAACAGGAAGTGATGATAATCTAAAGATATAGAGAGTGATAGGGGACATGCCTGATAACAGATGCCACAAACATCAGGAAGAAACTAATAATTATGGTATTTTTAAGGTAAACTGTGTTCAGAGCTCTGTTGCCATTACACCATTACATAGACACATATACACACCTACTCTATGAATATTCTCTTTCTCTCTCTCTCTCTCACACACACACACACACACACACACACACACCTATATAAATGTGCAACACGCACACACACACACACACACACCCATACATACTTGAGTACTGAATAGCTGATGTTCCAATCTGTTAGTCATGTAATTTAGAAAAATCTGCTGCCACCTTTCATACATCCTGCACTGACACTGGGCTAATCTTGTATTCTCCGTCAGAGAGTCATATAGGCTGTATATGTATGACCCACACAAAGGGTCAAAAGTCTACATCCTAAAATCCTACAAAAAATGACTTATGGCCTCTTTGCCTAAGCACACACACACACACACACACACACACACATGCAGTGGTGATGATGAGATGCAGCTTTCAACAAGCAATCAATCCAGCTCAGCTTTGCTTTAGGACTGCTAGGAGGAAACAGAGAAGGGGGTGTCTCCAGCGTCCCCTGGGACCTTCGGATTAGAGACTCTCTCTCTAGAGGGGTCATTAGCCCGTATGATTATCTAAAGACCCAATGATCCACAACCAGACTCAAACCCCTTTCTCCCCACCTCTCCCTGCATACCAGGACCCTTGGGGTTCAGGTGGGGGTCGAGGGCAGGACAGTTAATAGTGAGGGTCCTGTCATCTGATATCACACCGTGAGTGTGTGTGTGTGTGCGTATGTGTGTCTATAGGTTTTTGATTGTGCTTTGTGGTTATAAAATGGACCGGCAATTTCTGAGTTTGTCCTCTGCTCATAAGATTATTGGTTTTCTGCTGCGGTAAAAGACATCAGATGGAATGAGGTGATAAATAGTCCATTGGTTCGTCAGTAGTGCATCTGAGGATCATGGTTCTCTAGCTTGTGCATTGTTCTGGAGGGAGACCAGCCTCCACTACATGTGACACAGCCTGATACAGACTATGTTTCCTGAACAAAGCTGCAATATGCAGGTAAGACAGCAAACTGCTAAGGGCAAGGTTCAGTGAGCAACTTTTTTTAGATTATATCATTGTAAAAGGAACCACCAGGTGGCAGTAGTCAATCGGACTTTGTTGGTTAGCCGTGAATGGCAAGAAAAAAGTTCCTTGTTTGTCAAACACACACTTGGCAAAAAGCCATCTTTATATCAGGACCTATAATATGGGCTAATTAACACCTGATGTTCTCTTCATTATAATCACTCAGAGGGTCCCACTGAGATACTCTTAATCTCTTGACAGATTGTCGACATTATACCAAACACGGTAATTAACCCATCAGCTAACACCCACAAACAAAAACAATATTGCAGGTTTTTTTTTATCCTATAAATTCTCCAATTGGTATCAATATCTCTGAACATAAATCCGCATCATCTCTCACGTAGGAAGCGGGTGTTTTAGAGGTTATCGGAGAAATGCACGACATGTTGTGAGAGCATGCGCGTGCCTGCCCGACCTAACGTGGTCCAGTGAGCGCGCCTGTAATCGTCTCCTCTTCTCGCGCTGGATAATAAACGTGTGCGGCGGGAGAACGTGCGTGTGTGGGTAAGCAGCATGTGCTCGTGACGGCGTCCGCCCGCAATCATCAGGTCGGCCGCGCCATCAGCTGCCTCTGGCCTCCCTAATCGTTCCTGCCCCATTAATGCACATCCATTAGAGCACTCCTCCGATTCCCCTATCCTCTTCACTTTAGGGTACCTCTGAGACACACAGCAGTCAAATGTGGGGCCAGGGGTGTGTGTGTGTGTGTGTGTGTTGGGGGGGGGGGGGGGTTCAGGTGAGTGTTGAAGTAAATGACCCTTCCCGAACATGGAGGGCCGGAAAGGTGAGGCATTTCCCATCTCTCTGTTAGCATCATGTCTCAGCTTCCATCCACACACACACACACACACACACACACACACACACACACGAGAGCTTCACCACCAACAGCTCTGTGAAGAATCTGTGCTCGACAAACTCACTCGGCCTGAGATCAAACATGTCTCAAACAAAACAGTGCACAAGGCGACGCTCCACACCAGTTCTTCCTTGTCCCAGGCATGCTAGCCGCTCACCGATACACAAGGCCGTGCCAGAGGCACCGCCAGGACGTTTCCAGCGGTGGGGGTGCACGGTCGGCCAAAGGTACATGTTTATTTCAGCGCGTGATCAAGGCCCACCCCAGCGGTGACATTCCCATACTGTGTCGCCTTCTGAAGATGCATTTTTCATGGCTTGCTGCGTGCCTCTCTGTCACTCATAGCTGCAGGGCATTGGAACCGCAGGACAATGCCAGAGGAGGAGGAGCTTGGGGGGCGGGATTAAATATTAAAGTCTCACTCTTCCCCAACACCGGGAGCCACTTGTTCGGCCGTCCCGAAAGAAAGCAGTCGGAAGCTCCGGGATCAGGGGTCAGCGCCTGGCGAACCTTCGGACCAAGAGGAACCGCATAAGAACCTGTCTGTCAGCGCCCAACGGCGTCGTGTGGAGCGGCTAATCTGGGGACACCTGCGTCTCCGCACCATCTGGTTTACGAAGAAGAGATTGACCCGTGGTGCCCGCGCAAGCAAACAGCGGAGTGAATTTTGTAAAGGTTCCCGAGGCCGAAAAAGCTGGAGCCGCTAGTTCGAGGCGCTTGTTTGAGACACGTGGAGGTGATTGTGTCCGTCCAGCCGGCCGGGCTGTCAGTCAGGCAGCAGTGCGGGCGCTGAGGGACGGCCCCACGAACGACAAGCTGTCAACACCGTAACACCCGGGCAGGCTGACTTCACTAAGGTTCATGAAAAATGGATCCATACGTGTGGATGAAATGCTGCCCCACACACCACTCTTACACACATACAAATGCAATACAAACAGATAATAATACCCAGATCACACTTGTCAACACAAGATGGGGTTGGAACAGTGAAAACCGAGGGCATGCCTGGGGGAAGTATGGCAGAAAGAGTGACAGAGAAAGAGATGAAGAAAGATGAACTAGTAAACCATTCTTTCTGATAATAAATCTCTGCTTCCTAAATATTATGTCATTATCCTTTAAATATATCAGGAATTAAGCAATCCATTTGATTGGTCTTCGAGGTATTCTGTATAATAGATCAAGTTACAAGATTACATAACAAACAGTTGGCAGTTCAGAAATAACTGACAAACTTCTGCAAAAGTCTTGGCCAAGCAGTCAAAGAGACGTCCGACCTCCAACTCTGCTGTTAAAAACAGTGAAAATTGCTTGTTTCTTTCTTCCAGATAGGGCTGCTGTCTGGAGAGAGATGTAAATGTGATTCGTATGTGAGAGAGGCGTTTTTGAACTTGAGAAAGGGGGTGCAGGCAGTAGGGAGAATGGGGTCCATTAATGGGCCTCTGGTCAAGAGCCTTAAATATTGCATGGTGGACAGAGTGAAACATCTCTCTTCCCATCTCTGGTTCCTGCCTTCGTTCAGAGCAGTGGGCATGTGGACCCAGGAGCAACCTGGACCTCCCGGGTGTGAGTAACCTCCACAGTGGGCATCCTCATACTTTGCTGCTACGCCCACTAGAGTCAAAGGACACAAAGTCATGTTTTTTTTTATCAAGGTACAATAGACATCTGTTGTCTTTTTATTAATATTGATGATATGCTGAAGGTTTATATAATCAGCTCATGATTGATAAAATAAAGAGATTCAGAAATATATAAAAAAAAAGAAAAACACTTAGTGAAAATTTGAACTTGGCTTTTTTTGGGTGGGTAATCATCTAGTAGTGTAACTATAGGAAATAATATTACACAACTACAGTCCAAGAAGGCCAATTGACCAAACATATAACAGATAACAGATAACATGTCTATTGCATTCATTTAGGAAGGGTTTAGGAAAACTGCTTTTAAGACTAAAGTTTCTGATCATATGTTTCAGATAAAGTTAAGCTTAGAGTTAGAATGGCCAGGGAGTTTAAACCACTTTTGTCCTAACAAACTTTTAAAAAGTTCCAACAGCAGCAAAGAATCACAAATGCTCTTGGGATCCCAAATGAAACGGTTGTTTACTGGCTTTGAGAGCTAATGAGAGAAATCCAACTTTTAACGGATGAATGAAGTTTAATGAAGTATAACCAATTTTTCACATCTTAAACTGGTAGATAATATCAATGCAAACATTATTGTACCTTTTTCCTGGAATAACATGTTCTTTAGCTTATCATATCCAGCATGCAAATAAATGACAGCAGACTGTCTGGACTACCCATGGCTGGACCACCCGTCGTGCAACATCTCAGGCACGGACAGGACCCGACGAGGACGGCTCGAATCATCGAGACGTTTGTCTGTGGAAATGGTCGCAGTCGCAGAGAACCAGTCTGAGAACAGAGACGCCCTTTGTGCTGGGTGTGCAGAGGTGCCTGAGGGAGGGGCTGGACGCCGTCTGAGAGCCTGTTAACCGCACGACACTCCTAGACCTACAACAGCTGTCCTGCTGCATGGAGATTGGGCTTGACCCCGCAGCCATGAACCCCTACTGGCTGGTGCACTTAGCTCCACTTACTCTCTGCCGTCTATACTTCCCACACTATAAAATAGGGAGGGGGGGGTGGGGGGGTGTGTGTGGGTTCATGCAAACGTTTCATAAGAGATAGGATGGCTGGGACTCGCTGCGGTAATTGCTACTTGATTTATTTGTGAGATTAGGTCTCGACTTGAGATGGGATTGAGATTTGGGATTGGGTTGAGATGGGATTGAGATTTGAGATTAGGTTGAGATGGGATGGGAGATGGGCTCGAGCTCCTGGTTCTCAGATGAGTTAATTGGAGCAGGCAATTTATATTAATAAACTACAATTACATCATAAAGTGTTCATGGCTCTTGATCAAATTTACATTCTGCAGGTCTTGAGTGCTAGTGTCATTATCTGGCCATCAAATAATCAATAACTACGAGGTAGGAGACCCAAGAGGGTTTATTGCCAGACTGATCACTTCCTCAAGAGGAGCCATCAACAACCCTGGTTTTAGACTGGCAACATGTCCACCGGCTTAAAATGTTTCTCTGCTGCAGGAATTCTAAACCCACAGAGGAACATGCAGAGTTAGAAGCTTCGATGTTAGTGTCATTACTGGTGCCGTGGATTGGCATGGTTCGAAATCAGCAAACACTCGGTACGTATTGATTTACTTCACTAACGCTAAGTGCATGAGTGCGGTGTCTATCTGCGCTCTCACAGTTCTGTCACGCACATCTGCAATCCAAGAAAGCACGACAAAACAAAACAGGAGCCAGGACCGTCCGTTGCCAAGAACATTTGCATGAGTTGACTCATCAAACGGCTTTGGCCTTTCCCGAGAATGACTGATGTTTGATGGCAGTTCCTCTTTCACTACTACTCGCGGTGTTAATCTCACCTTTTGATCAAAACCCTCGCTCGCATCCCACATACAGCTCACTGGCCGAGGTGCAGCCACTGTTGTTGGCCATGCAGCTAACTGGCTCCAGGGCCCATCATCCCACCCTCTGCCTTGTATTCCACACCTGCTGCTACTGGTAGAGCAGTGGGGTTTTTACAATGGCGACAGATTGGCCTTTTTTTTTCCACTGGGACCAAACAATAACCAGCTTCCATTCTGCTAGAGGGTGTATTATTCAACAGCGAAGGTGTCATAAAGGAAGGCCGGCGTTCTCGCTTGATTCGTCTATCTACCGATTCAGCACACAGAATGGTAAGCTGAACAAACTGCATAGATTGTTCATATTTTAATTGCCGCCTTGCCTGCTTTCTGCTGTGGTTTGGACGTCTTTTTAAGCATGTGCATGGAAGAGGAGGCAGTTAATGGTGTGTAATTACATATGGAAACAGATCCAAAGTGTGCACACATCCAAGCCAGCAGATGCCTATAGGTTGCTGAGTAAAAAAAAAACCTCATTAACCCTTGTCTTCAAAGGTGAAGTCCCGCTTGCTTCTTTTGACATGGTTACAAGGAAGAAAGCGTTGTTTCTATACTGGTCCTGAAATTTGCCAATGGAAAAACAAACAAAACACACACACAAACACACACACACACACAACAATGAGATCCCTGTTCACAACATTCACCATCATATGAACCATGGCTCATCCCCTCACAAATCACACAGTCCCAATAAAATGCCGCTTAGAGGCTTCCACGAAGTGTGGCTAAGTGGCTTCGGATTGATCGGGGCCCCATCCCGAGCCAGCGTCCCGATCCAGCGTCCCGCATGTGTCTACTCCGTGATCCGCGTGATCTCAGTGCACGGCTGAGTAGCACGCTCACGCTAACAAGAGGGGACGCACTCATCCATCTTGGGGAAGTGACCTCAGTACGTTATTGATCCAGCGCACACACAAGTCCAAGCAATGGTGTTTTTCCACAGGCTTCATGACTCAGGACTGTGCCAAGAGACAAGATTCCAGAGATGTTGTCCCATGTCCAGGACATGAGCCGGAACGCTGTGGGACTCGACAAGCGATGATCCAAGATGTCGTCTCTGAGTTTGAAAGTCCTTCGGGCTCCGGCTAAGCAAACGCACTACGGCGTGGCTAACCAGATTCAGAGTGGACAAATAACAAGCAGCCAGTCAATACCATTCACAAGTAATCAGGGACTCAGAGAGGCAAACATGCACATATCGGCACTTGCTTCAATAAAACTGTAGAGACAGATTTGAATATAATACCTGTCATTAATCAGAGATCATTACACGAAAACACAGTTTAACTCTAATGCCAATTTAGCCTTTGCAATTTAGCATCAGTTTAACAGTAAATAGAACATGACTGATTGATCACAGATAGATAGACTGTTGTACTTTTTAGAGTCTAACCAGCCAAATATTAGCACTAACCAAGCAATTATTTGACCACTAATGTGATCGGCCTGTGAGACCACGTGACCGTGAAACAGGAGAAGGCATTTATCTGTTTTCTACACAGTCAGTGTTTTTTATGGCAACTACATATACGCAGAGCACTTACACAGTGAGAGATTATAGTTCTGAATACAAACTATTTGCTAAAGGGTCTATTTAAATATTTTTTATGTACTGTATTTATCTTATCTATCTATTATTATTATTATGTTATTTTACTTATATTATCTTCCACAGCTATATTGTCTATTCTCAATATTCATATATAGGCAATTTAATAAAAAACAATATATATATATATATATATATATATATATATATATATATATATATATATATATATATATATATATATATATATATATATATTCATGACATATTAAACTATATAAGTTTAAACATAAACCATTACATTCATGTACATTGACTGGCACAGTATCTATAATATCTTAAATATGAGACTTGGGACATAGGTTCAAGATCACTGGGAGGACTGAGAGTGAAGGGATAATATTCTCTAGAAAGGCAGCTCTGCGTAGACAGATGTGATAAACCACTACAAGCATCCAGTACGTTATCTATGAGGGCTGACGGTTAAGTCAGCCCTGAGGGCCACACATAAACAGAGCAACACAAAGGCCCCACGAGGACAGGCCACTGGAACAGGGCGGTTCAAACGGACCGCCGACGCTCCGAGTCCTGATCTGCTTCTCACCTGACGCGGGACAATGCAGCGAGCCACGCGCCTACAATACAAAGGGCGTAACCCCCACCCGTGGCAGTACAGCCTGAGACGCTGGAGAGAAGGGCGGGGGAGACCCGGGGAAGACAAGGGCAAATAAACGAGGTTAATAAATAATAGGCAAATAAAATAGATGGGGTTTCCCGGTCGGTTGCCCGGGACTGAGGCTGACAGAGCTGAACGGGACGCGGACGGGTTTGGGGTTCGGCAGCTGGGACATTTCTGCTTCGTCCGTGACGTCTGACGCCATCCCAGTCGGTCTGAAGAGGTGACCGACTTCCCAGCACCTCACACACTTATACGAACTCTGAGGGAAAGCCTGGTTAAGTCATTCTCCATTATGCATACATATGGGTATACGTGAATGAAGGAAGCCCATTCAGCTGACATCAGAGCTGGCTCCAGTTTCACACGTTTCCATCTCAGTTCCCACCACCTTATCACATGCCATAGAAATCTTCTGTGAAGGTAAGGCCGAACCTACACACACTGTAATTCAATATTAAATACAGTGGATGCTTCTGGCATGTGCCATGGTGCTAACCAGAGACAGGGCTGTGCTCAGAGTGTGCAGAGGTCCAGAAGGTCCAGAAGGTACCGTGGACAGTGACCCAGCATTCATGACTGCTCACGGACCCACTTTGCCCTTCAGACTGCTGGGAGAAGGTCCTCGAAGTCCAAATTGAAAAGACGCTTCGAAAGAGAGGACTTGTCCCACCGTTAACACCATTAACCCCCCTCCTAATCCTCCATACACACAACACACACACACACGCGCGTGTGCGCTCAGGGGAGACTCGAAACACAGGAGCATGTACAAACACACATTGTTCTGTATTATGTGGACCGCTGTGTACTGAATATAGGCCAAGCTGGTAATTAGGAGGTGACACGGACGCCATAGCCCTGGGCTGGACACTGAGGCCAGGCTGTAGTGCCAGGCTTCCCAGCTGACAGGAGATCACGTGAGCCTGACTGGGAAGCCATGGTGTGTGTGTGTGTGTGTGTGTGTGTGTGTGTGTGTGTGTGTGTGTGTGTGTGTGTGTGTGTGTGTGTGTGTGTGTGTGTGTGTGTATGGGCCCCAGACATCCATCATATGGTGTGCTGTGGAGGTGTGAAGTAAATAGTGATATAGGAGGTGCGATTACAGTAACACGCAAATAATCACCACCTGAAAGTAGTGATTACAGTTTTCTCAGACCGCTACTCCCCATGGCCACAGCCTCTGACCTGCCTGCCATCTCCGTATCTCTGCTGCTGAAGACTTGTGTACACAGAGGCGCTGCACTAGAATTTACACCATCGCGGTAGTAGCGCCGTTAAAAGGTACCGTGAAAATATGGTCATCGCTGCACAGAAACTTGTTCGATCCAAACCATCCAACGCCAGATGGTAGGAGAATATCACTTTTCACGTCTGTTAGACAAAGACTAGTAGCCCAAGAAATGGGAGAGATATAGCCCGTTGCAGGGAAAAGCTGTTGAAAAATAGCCAGTGCATCTGTGAAATAAACAATACAGGAAACATTTTCATTTGAAGAATGAACAGAACATAAAAATAAACACATTAAAAGATTAATTATTAGATCGCATTATTTTTCACCGCATATTTTTACTGTCCATTAGAGACTTAATTGAAAAAATACATAGCGACTTTCTATTTAGTTAATCGCTTTTCCCAAACTAAATAAGTACAAATGTCACCAACAAACAAAAAGATCCCAAATCCACCTTTGCCCAAATTGTTTCTCTATTTTAGTTTCTCTTAATATATCTGATTTATTTTTAATGATTTACGAAAAGAGAACATAAAATTGTTTCGAAGTTATTCTAGTTGGTAAAGCAAGATTTCTTGTAAAGGACGCTGTACTGTAACAGCAGGCAGTGTTAACTGTAATCGCTTCACTTTTCAACACATATCCGAAATAGGACCCATGCAGCGTGCAGACATCTTAATTTTTAGAGCATTCCAGGCTCTGGTAGACACCATCACTTCACAACCACAAGAACAAAGTCTCTTTAAAACGATTTGTGTCTCTAAAAGTGAATGCAGCCCTTGTTGACGGCATGTCAAAGACGTTAAGACGTTGTAGTTTAGCGAATGACGGCAGGTCCGACCCGCCGCCCTCTGGAATGCCCTTATGATTGTGAGAATATGTAACGACGCAGGACTATTCATTATACATCAACAACATAATTTATTCATCTGCTTTCTCTGTCTGTAAACATGCCTACAGCCTGTGATCGACACCACCACGATTCGAGCGTGTGTGTGTGTGGGTAGGGGGGAGGAATTGTGTGTTTACACCCACAGACCCCTGCCTTGCTGTAATAAATACCTTAGACCGCCAGGTTAAATGGTGCTAACAGGCTGGATACTGGCTTGTTATACCGCCTAACAAACATATTAAGATACAACTCAAGTGTTAGCTATCAAGTAAGAGGTCAATTATATATAAATTTATATTATATATAAATATATATTTTATTCATTGTTTTGGAATATTTGCTAGCTTGTGACATCAGAGGGGCAGGTTTTGGATTATAATAGATATAGGCCTATTGGTAATATTTTTTTTTTATTATAACCATAACAAATTCACCAAATGTGCAAAAAGTGATTGGATTCCAAATAAACAAGCACGTGCCATAACACATACATTTGCATGGAAAAATTCAATATCTTTTTGTAGCAGTAAATGCAATAAATGGAATTCAAAAACCACCCACAATGCACCACATTAACAGTGCACAGGTACAACGGTAATGCCAGCTAGATAGGTAGCCTGGTAAAACTACAATCTTCCTGACAATAAAGAGAGAGAGAGAGAGAGAGAGAGAGAGAGAGAGAGAGAGAGAGAGAGAGAGAGAGAGAGAGAGAGAGAGAGAGAGAGAGAGAGAGAGAGAGAGAGAGAGAGAGAGAGAGAGAGAGAGAGAAAGCAAGCACTTTTCCATCATGTCAGTTTGGTGAATTTTACAAGATTTACTAGTGCACTAGATTACAGAATATCTTTTTGGCCCTAAAGGATATTGACTTGTGTCTTGGTTTTGGTCTAGATTATGGTACCCATGGTACCAGCTGTAATACCTGTAGTGGCATCTTAAATTTATATAAGACTTTAGCCATTCAAGTATTACAAATGAACCATTTAAATGAAGTCTAAAAAGAAAACGATCCCAGTGCCCTTGTCCTTGTATAATAATGGTCTAAAGGAAGACGAGGACAGCGTTCCTAACCAGATAACATCACATTATTAGATCGCCAAAGTAGGAGCCTAATAATTTAAATCAAATGGTGCACTCCGTGACTGAGTAACTACGGTGCTCAATTACTGGATGTGAATGACTGTGGTCTTAAGTGTTCAGCACAGCCCCTCCTCCAGTAAATAGAGTCCATTCTTATCCAACATGTTTCATAGTATTGGCAATGCATTTTCTCTTAATGGCCCCAGAAGTGCTGATATCCACCATAAGACAAACATTAATGCACTAGTGAGTGAAAGCAGTTCAGCCTTTTTTTTGGGGGGGGCTGCTTTTTACAGGCATCACAAATATCGAGTCCTTGAGAGGAATAGACATGACTGAGGTACAGTAACTTTGGAATAACACACTCTTTAAATGACAGCCCAGGAGTGGAATTAATGCACTGAGGGTTAGAGCCCTTGGTTAAATCTAATTCAAGCTATTTTGGAGCAGGTAACTTCACAGGTATGGCCTGCAACTAATGAATAATGGAATTTGTTTTTAAGAATGCATGATCAAGCATTGAGTTTGATATTGAAATATAGGGGTTCCTTCTTGTAAATGGTAGCGAAGCTGCCAAAGTCTTCCTTGCCTGCGAGCTTTTGTCAGTGAATTGGTGCCATTAATGTCTCAATGTTTTACTTAATTCTTGTGCCTCTCGATGAGCAAATGAGGACAATGTATTCCGCCCCATCCCAAAGTCTGGTCTGGGAGAGCAAAGTAAGTGATATTTCAAGTGAGCCAAAAGTTATAAAGCCATTTTTCAACGAATGTCATGTAGTTACTTCTGCTGTCTCCATAAAGATAGAGAGAGAGAGAGAGAGAGGGAGAGAGAGAGAGACAGAGAGAGAGAGAGAGAGAGAGACGAGAGTGGCTAGTGCCACACTACCCTCTGGTACCTCCGTTAAGTGGAGGAGGCTTCTCCCTGTTTTCTCTCTTTACCTTTTGCTCATCATGAAATATTCACGACTCCATTCCCTGCTAATTGTTAGCTACAAGACAAAGTGTGCTGCCTGGTGGAATTAAATTAACCCATTAGCTGGTGCCTCCATCAAAGCAAAGAACCTAGTGAGTGTATGAGCAGAATTTTAGATTTCTCATTTACTTTGCCTTTAAATGACCTGAATAGCAAATCAGCTTGAAAAACAAACTTTGAATTATATATATATATATATATATATATATATATATATATATATATATATATATATATATATATATATATATATATATGTATACATACAATTATATGTACAGTATATAATTCAAAGTTTGTTTTTTAAGCTTGTTTTACCAAAGGAAAGTAAGAGAAGCACACTAACACATTACTTTAGTGTTTAGCTCCTCTCCCATCATGTTCAGTCATAGCCACACAAACTGGGTCATATTCAAACACCCTGAATGTATCACTCTCGTCTTACCACGGGAATTGAGTGAGCTGATTGAATTCCAGTGCAACTGCATTGTTACTGATTATTAAGCATGTTGTCAACAGCAACATCCCCAAATAGAGAGAAGAAAAACTTATCAGTGGGGGGTGGATGAGGGGAGGTGTGGGAATAAGTGTGTGTGTGTGTGTGTGTGTGTGTGTGTGTGTGTGTGTGTGTGTGTGTGTGTGTGTGTGTGTGTGTGTGTGTGTGTGTGTGTTGGGGGGGCTAATTGGTGGTTCAGTACATTGCAGGCCGTAGGAGGTAACTCACTGTGGCTCAGATCCCCCATTGCCACAGCTGAGGTTAATGATGATATATTGACAGGCAGAAATGCCCTACTTAGTCCCCACTTTAGACTGTGTGATGAAGGAACCTGGCGATGGTTTCAGGTGACAGACACATGAGGAGAAGGAGAAGGAGAGCTGACAAAGGCACTTGGGTAAACATCAGCAAGCAACTGAAGAGATGAGAAAGCGTGCGGCGTTTGTCCCGTAACACATACCTATGTCATGTTGTAACTCTAGAGCAAAGAATTCATAAGCTGCGGTTATATACATACAGCAATCAAAATACAGTTGAGTGTTTAATGCTCACTACTGTAAGATGTGCAACACTTACAAACAAACTACAAAATGTAAAAAAAATATAAATAAATGTTGCAATTGTAGCCTTAGTGTTTTTGGTGCATTTTAGCTGTGAGAGACACATCTGAAAGGGGAC